>NW_026278483.1:0-72624 GCF_023373465.1 Oncorhynchus keta | reverse complement strand
GCCTCATTGTTCTCAACACCAATATGCTGGTTCACTATTATGCACATAGCAACATGGTCTAGGACAGGGATACTCAAGTCTTACCCTACGAGGTCCAGAGCCTGCTGGTTTTCTGTTTTTACCTGATAAATGCACAATTAAAAATGCAGTGGAACTGGCTTCGAGGTCCAGATTTGAGTTTGAGGGGTCTAGGAAAAGGTACCAATTCAACAGTCCACTGATGTGTTTCAGAACCATGGACAGCGACCACTATCCAACGCTGGATAAAATAATATTTATTAATGATTCACCATTGTTGTTACGTAATGTAACATGTTGTGGTAATATAACATGTTAATATAACCATATACCATTTCAATAGCACATCTTAGACTGATGGACTGTGCCATCCCCACGGCCTCCAGAATGGATCAGTCCACTCAGACAGGAGCCAATCAGACAGGTGTCTTAGACTGATGGACTGTGCCATCCCCACGGCCTCCAGAATGGATCAGTCCACTCAAACAGGAGCCAGTCAGACAGGTGTCTTAGACTGATGGACTGTGCCATCCCCACGGCCTCCAGAATGGATCAGTCCACTCAGACAGGAGCCAGTCAGACAGGTGTCTTAGACTGATGGACTGTGCCATCCCCACGGCCTCCAGAATGGATCAGTCCACTCAGACAGGAGCCAATCAGACAGGTGTCTTAGACTGATGGACTGTGCCATCCCCACGGCCTCCAGAATGGATCAGTCCACTCAGACAGGAGCCAGTCAGACAGGTGTCTTAGACTGATGGACTGTGCCATCCCCACGGCCTCCAGAATGGATCAGTCCACTCAGACAGGAGCCAATCAGACAGGTGTCTTAGACTGATGGACTGTGCCATCCCCACGGCCTCCAGAATGGATCAGTCCACTCAGACAGGAGCCAATCAGACAGGTGTCTTAGACTGATGGACTGTGCCATCCCCACGGCCTCCAGAATGGATCAGTCCACTCAGACAGGAGCCAATCAGACAGGTGTCTTAGACTGATGGACTGTGCCATCCCCACGGCCTCCAGAATGGATCAGTCCACTCAGACAGGAGCCAATCAGACAGGTCTCTTAGACTGATGGACTGTGCCATCCCCACGGCCTCCAGAATGGATCAGTCCACTCAGACAGGAGCCAATCAGACAGGTGTCTTAGACTGATGGACTGTGCCATCCCCACGGCCTCCAGAATGGATCAGTCCACTCAGACAGGAGCCAATCAGACAGGTGTCTTAGACTGATGGACTGTGCCATCCCCACGGCCTCCAGAATGGATCAGTCCACTCAGACAGGAGCCAGTCAGACAGGTGTCTTAGACTGATGGACTGTGCCATCCCCACGGCCTCCAGAATGGATCAGTCCACTCAGACAGGAGCCAGTCAGACAGGTGTCTTAGACTGATGGACTGTGCCATCCCCACGGCCTCCAGAATGGATCAGTCCACTCAGACAGGAGCCAATCAGACAGGTGTCTTAGACTGATGGACTGTGCCATCCCCACGGCCTCCAGAATGGATCAGTCCACTCAGACAGGAGCCAGTCAGACAGGTGTCTTAGACTGATGGACTGTGCCATCCCCACGGCCTCCAGAATGGATCAGTCCACTCAGACAGGAGCCAATCAGACAGGTGTCTTAGACTGATGGACTGTGCCATCCCCACGGCCTCCAGAATGGATCAGTCCACTCAGACAGGAGCCAATCAGACAGGTGTCTTAGACTGATGGACTGTGCCATCCCCACGGCCTCCAGAATGGATCAGTCCACTCAGACAGGAGCCAATCAGACAGGTGTCTTAGACTGATGGACTGTGCCATCCCCACGGCCTCCAGAATGGATCAGTCCACTCAGACAGGAGCCAATCAGACAGGTCTCTTAGACTGATGGACTGTGCCATCCCCACGGCCTCCAGAATGGATCAGTCCACTCAGACAGGAGCCAATCAGACAGGTGTCTTAGACTGATGGACTGTGCCATCCCCACGGCCTCCAGAATGGATCAGTCCACTCAGACAGGAGCCAATCAGACAGGTGTCTTAGACTGATGGACTGTGCCATCCCCACGGCCTCCAGAATGGATCAGTCCACTCAGACAGGAGCCAGTCAGACAGGTGTCTTAGACTGATGGACTGTGCCATCCCCACGGCCTCCAGAATGGATCAGTCCACTCAGACAGGAGCCAATCAGACAGGTGTCTTAGACTGATGGACTGTGCCATCCCCACGGCCTCCAGAATGGATCAGTCCACTCAGACAGGAGCCAATCAGACAGGTGTCTTAGACTGATGGACTGTGCCATCCCCACGGCCTCCAGAATGGATCAGTCCACTCAGACAGGAGCCAATCAGACAGGTGTCTTAGACTGATGGACTGTGCCATCCCCACGGCCTCCAGAATGGATCAGTCCACTCAGACAGGAGCCAATCAGACAGGTGTCTTAGACTGATGGACTGTGCCATCCCCACGGCCTCCAGAATGGATCAGTCCACTCAGACAGGAGCCAATCAGACAGGTGTCTTAGACTGATGGACTGTGCCATCCCCACGGCCTCCAGAATGGATCAGTCCACTCAGACAGGAGCCAATCAGACAGGTGTCTTAGACTGATGGACTGTGCCATCCCCACGGCCTCCAGAATGGATCAGTCCACTCAGACAGGAGCCAGTCAGACAGGTGTCTTAGACTGATGGACTGTGCCATCCCCACGGCCTCCAGAATGGATCAGTCCACTCAGACAGGAGCCAATCAGACAGGTGTCTTAGACTGATGGACTGTGCCATCCCCACGGCCTCCAGAATGGATCAGTCCACTCAGACAGGAGCCAATCAGACAGGTGTCTTAGACTGATGGACTGTGCCATCCCCACGGCCTCCAGAATGGATCAGTCCACTCAGACAGGAGCCAATCAGACAGGTGTCTTAGACTGATGGACTGTGCCATCCCCACGGCCTCCAGAATGGATCAGTCCACTCAGACAGGAGCCAATCAGACAGGTGTCTTAGACTGATGGACTGTGCCATCCCCACGGCCTCCAGAATGGATCAGTCCACTCAGACAGGAGCCAATCAGACAGGTGTCTTAGACTGATGGACTGTGCCATCCCCACGGCCTCCAGAATGGATCAGTCCACTCAGACAGGAGCCAATCAGACAGGTGTCTTAGACTGATGGACTGTGCCATCCCCACGGCCTCCAGAATGGATCAGTCCACTCAGACAGGAGCCAATCAGACAGGTGTCTTAGACTGATGGACTGTGCCATCCCCACGGCCTCCAGAATGGATCAGTCCACTCAGACAGGAGCCAATCAGACAGGTGTCTTAGACTGATGGACTGTGCCATCCCCACGGCCTCCAGAATGGATCAGTCCACTCAGACAGGAGCCAATCAGACAGGTGTCTTGTACACCATTATTTGTTTTGCTACTGCCTGACTAAAGAAATCTGTCAACCAACAGCCGCTCAACCAAACAATCAATATGGGGTCAGCCCTACTAAATATTAACATCTCTCCGTCTCTCCCCCGCTCTCTCCCCCGCTCTCTGTCCCTCCCTCTGTCCCACCCTCTGTCCCTCCCTCTGTCCCTCCCTCTGTCCCTCCCTCTGTCTCTCCCTCTCTCTCCCTTGCCTCCCCTCTTTCCCATATCCGCCCCCCTCCAGAGACCACAGTGTTGAGTTACAGGTATGAGACTAGATACAGGACAGCTACCATCATGGAGGAAGATGCTCTGAACCAGCCCACTGCAGCAGGTCAGTGGCTGCCTCAGCCAATCAGCTGCATTTCATCAGATCAAGAATAAAAACTGTCATTATTTATCATCTCTCTCTCCTCCTCACACTCATCTCGCTCTCTCGGTCCCCACCCCCGCAGAGACTGATCAGTCTCTTCATCTGCTCAGTGAGAGCCCCTGTGGCTCCGTGGTCATCTATGTGGTCCCAGAATCCTCCACACTGCTACCTGAGGTGAGAACACAAATACACGTAATATTTGATTATCTTGAATGTGTGTTTGTCTATAATATTGCGTGTGTATGTGTGTTTTATATACACTACCAGTCAAAAGTTACCTACTTATTCCAGGGTTTTTCTTTATTTTTATATTATTTTCTACATTGTAGAATAATAGTGAAGACATCAAAACTATGAAATAACACATATGGAATCATGTAGTAACCAAAAAAATGTTAAACAAATAAATATATTTTATATGTGAGATTCTTCAAAGTAGCCACCCTTTGCCTTGATGACAGCTTTCCACACTCTTGGCATTCTCTCAACCAGCTTCATGAGGTAGTCACCTGGAATGCATTTCAGTAAACAGGTGTGCCTTGTTAAAAGTGAATTTGTGGAATTTCTTTCGTTAATGAATTTGGGGTGGTATAATGAATACAGCATTATTTGGTAAAAGACCCAGTCCATATTATGGCAAGAACAGCTCAAATAAGCAAAGAGAAACGACAGTCCATCATTACTTTAAGACATGAAGGCCAATCAATATAGAACATTTCAATAACTTTGAACAGTTCTTCAGGTGCAGTTGCAAAAACCATCAAGCGCTGTGATGAAACTGTCTCTCATGAGGACCGTCACAGGAAAGGAAGACCCAGAGTTACCTCTGCTGCAGAGGATACGTTCATTAGAGTTAACTGTCTCTCATGAGGACCGCCACAGGAAAGGAAGACCAAGAATTACCTCTGCTGCAGAGGATACGTTCATTAGAGTTAACAGCCCAAATAAATGCTTCACAGAATTCAAGTAACAGACACATCTCAACTAGAGTTCGACCGATTAATCGGAATGGAACAGTGGGTTAACTGCCTTGTTCAGGGGCAAAACGACAGATTTTCACCTTGTCAGCTCAGGGGATTCGTTCTTGCAACCTTAACTAGTCCAACGCAATAACGATCTGCCTTTCTCTCGATGCACTCCACAGGGAGTTACGCAAATGCAGTAAGCCAAGGTAAGTTGCTAGCTAGCATTAAACTTATCTTATAAAAACAATCAATCATAATCACTAGTTAACTACACATGGTTGATGATATTATCTAGCGTGTCCTGCGTTGCATATAATCTGACTGAGCATATAAGTATCTAAGTATCTGACTGAGCGGTGGTAGGCAGAAGCAGGCGCGTAAACATTCATTCAAACAGCACTTTCGTGTGTTTTGCCAGCAGCGCTTCGTTGTGCGTCAAGCATTGTGCTGTTTATGACTTCAAGCTTATCAACTCCCGAGATGAGGCTGGTGTAACCGATGTGAAATGGCTGGCTAGTTAGCGCGCGCTAATTGTCGTTGTGTTGCTGATTCAAGCCCAGGTAGGAGCGAGGAGAGGGACGGAAGCTATACTGTTACACTGGCAATACGAAAGTGCCTTAAGGTTAATGAAATACAAATGGTATAGAGGGAAATAGTCCTATAATTCCTATAATAACTACAACCTAAAACTTCTTACCTGGGAATATTGAAGACTCATGTTAAAAGGAACCACCAGCTTTCATATGTTCTCATGTTCTGAGCAAGGAACTGAAACGTTAGCTTTCTTACATGGCACATATTGCACTTTTACTTTCTTCTCCAACACTTTGTTTTTGCATTATTTAAACCAAATTGAACATGTTTCATTATTTATTTGAGGCTAAATTGATTTTATTGATGCATTATATTAAGTTAAAATACGTGTTTTACCTTTAACTAGGCAAGTCAGTTAAGAACTCATTCCTATCATTCTTGTTCCAGGGTGTGAGTGTGTACGTGGGTCAGAGGCGGACGGCGCTGTTGCGTGCCGGGAGGCCAATGAGAGTGGGCGTCGGCCTGAAGGAGGTGCTAGCCCACCTGGAGACCCAGGTACAACAGGTTCTCAAGGTCATGTCATTCAGCCACAGTGACATCACCGCTGCCCTTAGCGACCGCGTCCGCCTCGACTACAGTAGCAGGGAGGGTCTGGCCGACAGCATGAGAGCCTTCAAGTCCAGCCCAGGTTAGTCCTAACCCCTAGTTAACCCTAGTCCAGGTTAGTCCTACTCTAACCCCTAGTTAACCCTAGCCCAGGTTAGTCCTAACCCCTAGTTAACTCTAGCCCAGGTTAGTCCTAACCCCTAGTTAACCCTAGTCCAGGTTAGTCCTACTCTAACCCCTAGTTAACCCTAGCCCAGGTTAGTCCTAACCCCTAGTTAACTCTAGCCCAGGTTAGTCCTAACCCCTAGTTAACCCTAGTCCAGGTTAGTCCCAACCCCTAGTTAACCCTAGTCCAGGTTAGTCCCAACCCCTAGTTAACCCTAGTTCAGGTTAGTCCCAACCCCTAGTTAACCCTAGTCCAGGTTAGTCCCAACCCCTAGTTAACCCTAGTCCAGGTTAGTCCCAACCCCTAGTTAACCCTAGTCCAGGTTAGTCCCAACCCCTAGTCCAGGTTAGTCCCAACCCCTAGTCCAGGTTAGTCCCAACCCCTAGTTGACCCTAGTCCAGGTTAGTCCCAACCCCTAGTTAACCCTAGTCCAGGTTAGTCCCAACCCCTAGTTAACCCTAGTCCAGGTTAGTCCCAACCCCTAGTCCAGGTTAGTCCCAACCCCTAGTTGACCCTAGTCCAGGTTAGTCCCAACCCCTAGTTGACCCTAGTCCAGGTTAGTCCCAACCCCTAGTTGACCCTAGTCCAGGTTAGTCCCAACCCCTAGTTGACCCTAGTCCAGGTTAGTCCCAACCCCTAGTTGACCCTAGTCCAGGTTAGTCGGTGTGCTCCAACTTCATAGGATAATAAATCCTCTAGCTGCTGGGACATTAGTGTCAGGTGTGTTTCTATTCTAACTCCCACAGAAGAGAGGAGGTCCTCCTATGGGACTTGTCCGACTGGGCAGAACTGATTATCTGTTTCCAGTGTGCCCGTGGAGAGGGGATTCTTTCTCCAAACCGGTCCGCCCAAATGCAAATGATTGTGTAGCAATAGACTTCATTTATTTTATCGCCCAATCCCCACCTTTATCATAGAATCGGGTGGCCCAACCCCCCACCTTTATCATAGAATCGGGCGGCCCAACCCCCACCTTTATCATAGAATCGGGTGGCCCAACCCCCACCTTTATCATAGAATCGGGCGGCCCAACCCCCACCTTTGTCATAGAATCGGGCGGCCCAACCCCCACCTTTATCATAGAATCGGGCGGCCCAACCCCCACCTTTATCATAGAATCGGGCGGCCCAACCCCCACCTTTATCATAGAATCGGGCGGCCCAACCCCCACCTTTATCATAGAATCGGGCGGCCCAACCCCCACCTTTATCATAGAATCGGGTGGCCCAACCCCCACCTTTATCATAGAATCGGGCGGCCCAACCCCCACCTTTGTCATAGAATCGGGCGGCCCAACCCCCACCTTTATCATAGAATCGGGCGGCCCAACCCCCACCTTTATCATAGAATCGGGCGGCCCAACCCCACCTTTATCATAGAATCGGGCGGCCCAACCCCCCACCTTTATCATAGAATCGGGCGGCCCAACCCCCACCTTTATCATAGAATCGGGCGGCCCAACCCCCACCTTTATCATAGAATCGGGCGGCCCAACCCCCACCTTTATCATAGAATCGGGCGGCCCAACCCCCACCTTTATCATAGAATCGGGCGGCCCAACCCCACCTTTATCATAGAATCGGGCGGCCCAACCCCCACCTTTATCATAGAATCGGGCGGCCCAACCCCCACCTTTATCATAGAATCGGGCGGCCCAACCCCCACCTTTATCATCCCAGCACATGACTAAAGAATCAGGTGATGCTTAGAAATCATTAGAGAGCAACTTGGAACTTGGTAGGGTTCAGCCTTCCATGAAGATCAGTAACTGGGTCTGGTTTGGTAGGGTCCAGCCTTCCATGAAGATCAGTAACTGGGTCTGGTTTGGTAGGGTCCAGCCTTCCATGAAGATCAGTAACTGGGTCTGGTTTTGGTAGGGTCCAGCCTTCCATGAAGATCAGTAACTGGGTCTGGTTTGGTAGGGTCCAGCCTTCCATGAAGATCAGTAACTGGGTCTGGTTTGGTAGGGTCCAGCCTTCCATGAAGATCAGTAACTGGGTCTGGTTTGGTAGGGTCCAGCCTTCCATGAAGATCAGTAACTGGGTCTGGTTTGGTAGGGTCCAGCCTTCCATGAAGATCAGAAACTGGGTTTGGTTTGGTAGGGTCCGGCCTTCCCTGAAGATCAGTAACTGGGTCTGGTTTGGTAGGGTCCAGCCTTCCATGAAGATCAGAAACTGGGTTTGGTTTGGTAGGGTCCAGCCTTCCATTAAGATCAGAAACTGTGTTTGGTTTGGTAGGGTCCAGCCTTCCATGAAGATCAGTAACTGGGTCTGGTTTGGTAGGGTCCAGCCTTCCATGAAGATCAGTAACTGGGTCTGGTTTGGTAGGGTCCAGCCTTCCATGAAGATCAGAAACTGGGTTTGGTTTGGTAGGGTCCAGCCTTCCATTAAGATCAGTAACTGGGTCTGGTTTGGTAGGGTCCAGCCTTCCATTAAGATCAGAAACTGGGTTTGGTTTGGTAGGGTCCAGCCTTCCATTAAGATCAGTAACTGGGTCTGGTTTGGTAGGGTCCAGCCTTCCATTAAGATCAGAAACTGTGTTTGGTTTGGTAGGGTCCAGCCTTCCATGAAGATCAGTAACTGGGTCTGGTTTGGTAGGGTCCAGCCTTCCATGAAGATCAGTAACTGGGTCTGGTTTGGTAGGGTCCAGCCTTCCATGAAGATCAGTAACTGTGTTTGGTTTGGTAGGGTCCAGCCTTCCATGAAGATCAGTAACTGTGTTTGGTTTGGTAGGGTCCAGCCTTCCATGAAGATCAGAAACTGGGTCTGGTTTGGTAGGGTCCAGCCTTCCATTAAGATCAGTAACTGGGTCTGGTTTGGTAGGGTCCAGCCTTCCATTAAGATCAGAAACTGTGTTTGGTTTGGTAGGGTCCAGCCTTCCATGAAGATCAGTAACTGGGTCTGGTTTGGTAGGGTCCAGCCTTCCATGAAGATCAGTAACTGGGTCTGGTTTGGTAGGGTCCAGCCTTCCATGAAGATCAGTAACTGTGTTTGGTTTGGTAGGGTCCAGCCTTCCATGAAGATCAGTAACTGTGTTTGGTTTGGTAGGGTCCAGCCTTCCATGAAGATCAGAAACTGGGTCTGGTTTGGTAGGGTCCAGCCTTCCATGAAGATCAGTAACTGGGTCTGGTTTGGTAGGGTCCAGCCTTCCATGAAGATCAGAAACTGGGTTTGGTTTGGTAGGGTCCAGCCTTCCATGAAGATCAGTAACTGGGTCTGGTTTGGTAGGGTCCAGCCTTCCATGAAGATCAGAAACTGGGTTTGGTTTGGTAGGGTCCAGCCTTCCATGAAGATCAGTAACTGGGTCTGGTTTGGTAGGGTCCAGCCTTCCATGAAGATCAGTAACTGGGTGTGATTTGGTAGGGTCCAGCCTTCCATGAAGATCAGAAACTGGGTCTGGTTTGGTAGGGTCCAGCCTTCCATGAAGATCAGTAACTGGGTGTGATTTGGTAGGGTCCAGCCTTCCATGAAGATCAGAAACTGGGTTTGGTTTGGTAGGGTCCAGCCTTCCATGAAGATCAGTAACTGGGTTTGGTAGGGTCCAGCCTTCCATGAAGATCAGAAACTGGGTCTGGTTTTGGTAGGGTCCAGCCTTCCATGAAGATCAGAAACTGGGTTTGGTTTGGTAGGGTCCAGCCTTCCATTAAGATCAGTAACTGGGTCTGGTTTTGGTAGGGTCCAGCCTTCCATGAAGATCAGAAACTGCGTTTGGTTTGGTAGGGTCCAGCCTTCCATGAAGATCAGAAACTGGGTGTGATTTGGTAGGGTCCAGCCTTCCATGAAGATCAGTAACTGGGTCTGGTTTGGTAGGGTCCAGCCTTCCATGAAGATCAGAAACTGGGTCTGGTTTGGTAGGGTCCAGCCTTCCATGAAGATCAGAAACTGGGTCTGGTTTGGTAGGGTCCAGCCTTCCATGAAGATCAGAAACTGGGTCTGGTTTGGTAGGGTCCAGCCTTCCATGAAGATCAGTAACTGGGTGTGATTTGGTAGGGTCCAGCCTTCCATGAAGATCAGAAACTGGGTTTGGTTTGGTAGGGTCCAGCCTTCCATGAAGATCAGTAACTGGGTTTGGTAGGGTCCAGCCTTCCATGAAGATCAGAAACTGGGTCTGGTTTTGGTAGGGTCCAGCCTTCCATGAAGATCAGAAACTGGGTTTGGTTTGGTAGGGTCCAGCCTTCCATTAAGATCAGTAACTGGGTCTGGTTTTGGTAGGGTCCAGCCTTCCATGAAGATCAGAAACTGTGTTTGGTTTGGTAGGGTCCAGCCTTCCATGAAGATCAGAAACTGGGTGATTTGGTAGGGTCCAGCCTTCCATGAAGATCAGTAACTGGGTCTGGTTTGGTAGGGTCCAGCCTTCCATGAAGATCAGAAACTGGGTTTGGTTTGGTAGGGTCCAGCCTTCCATTAAGATCAGTAACTGGGTCTGGTTTTGGTAGGGTCCAGCCTTCCATGAAGATCAGAAACTGCGTTTGGTTTGGTAGGGTCCAGCCTTCCATGAAGATCAGAAACTGGGTGTGATTTGGTAGGGTCCAGCCTTCCATGAAGATCAGTAACTGGGTCTGGTTTGGTAGGGTCCAGCCTTCCATGAAGATCAGAAACTGGGTCTGGTTTGGTAGGGTCCAGCCTTCCATGAAGATCAGAAACTGGGTCTGGTTTGGTAGGGTCCAGCCTTCCATGAAGATCAGAAACTGGGTCTGGTTTGGTAGGGTCCAGCCTTCCATGAAGATCAGTAACTGGGTGTGATTTGGTAGGGTCCAGCCTTCCATGAAGATCAGAAACTGGGTTTGGTTTGGTAGGGTCCAGCCTTCCACGAAGATCAGTAACTGGGTTTGGTAGGGTCCAGCCTTCCATGAAGATCAGAAACTGGGTCTGGTTTTGGTAGGGTCCAGCCTTCCATGAAGATCAGAAACTGGGTTTGGTTTGGTAGGGTCCAGCCTTCCATTAAGATCAGTAACTGGGTCTGGTTTTGGTAGGGTCCAGCCTTCCATGAAGATCAGAAACTGTGTTTGGTTTGGTAGGGTCCAGCCTTCCATGAAGATCAGAAACTGGGTGTGATTTGGTAGGGTCCAGCCTTCCATGAAGATCAGTAACTGGGTCTGGTTTGGTAGGGTCCAGCCTTCCATGAAGATCAGAAACTGGGTCTGGTTTGGTAGGGTCCAGCCTTCCATGAAGATCAGTAACTGGGTCTGGTTTGGTAGGGTCCAGCCTTCCATGAAGATCAGTAACTGTGTCTGGTTTGGTAGGGTCCAGCCTTCCATGAAGATCAGAAACTGGGTCTGGTTTGGTAGGGTCCAGCCTTCCATGAAGATCAGTAACTGTGTCTGGTTTGGTAGGGTCCAGCCTTCCATGAAGATCAGTAACTGGGTCTGGTTTGGTCTTAAACATACAGGTGTGGTAACACGTTATGCCAAGATCAAAAGAGCTCTCTGAGGTCCTCAGAAGGAAGGTGGTTGAGTCTGGGAGGAGTTTCAGAGACATCTCCAAGCAATTTGAGGTCAATCATTCCAGTGTCTGAGTGATAATTTATAGATGGATAAAATTCCACACCACTGGCAGTCTGGAAGTCCCACCAAATTCAGCCCGAGAGCTGACCGAAAGATGCAAAGGAAATCTCCAAGAACCCCAGGGCAACATCAAGGGATCTACAGGCATCTCTCTGGCCACAATCGATGTTGAACTGCATGAGTCAACAATGGTCAGGAAGGAAGAAGCTTCTGCTCTCAAAAAAATAATATAAATTCACGACTGTAGTTTGCCAGACAACAACTGAGTGAAGAAAAAATGTGCTCTGGACAGATGAGTCAAAGGTGGAGTTGTTTGGCCACAATGCCAGAAGTCATGTTTGCTTAAAACAAAACACTGCCTTTAAACAGAAGAACCTCACACCAACAATAGAGCATGCTGCCTCAGGGCCTGGCCAGCTTGCCACCATTGAGTCAATCGTCAATCCACATTGTACCAGAGAATACAGGAAGAGAATGTGAGGCCATCTGTCAAAAAGCTGAACCCAAAATGGATCTTGCAACAGGAGAATTGTCTAAAACACAGGAGCAAATCCACAACAGAATGTCTCAAAAAGAAGTGGAGGGTTGTGGAATGGCCGAGTCCAAGCCCACATCTCAGTCCTGTGGAAACAAAGGGTTGAAGGAGGAGCTTGTGTAGATGGAACAATGATTCTCAGTGGTGTAGATGGTACAATGATTCTCAGTGGTTTAGATGGAACAATGATCCTCAGTGGTGTAGATGGAACAATGATTCTCAGTGGTTTAGATGGAACAATGATCCTCAGTGGTGTAGATGGAACAATGATTCTCAGTGGTTTAGATGGTACAATGATCCTCAGTGGTTTAGATGGAACAATGATCCTCAGTGGTTTAGATGGAACAATGATCCTCAGTGGTGTAGATGGAACAATGATTCTCAGTGGTTTAGATGGAACAATGATTCTCAGGGGTGTAGATGGAACAATGATTCTCAGTGGTTTAGATGGAACAATGATTCTCAGTGGTTTAGATGGAACAATGATTCTCAGTGGTGTAGATGGAACAATGATTCTCAGTGGTTTAGATGGAACAATGATTCAGTGGTTTAGATGGAACAATGATTCTCAGTGGTTTAGATGGAACAATGATTCTCAGTGGTTTAGATGGAACAATGATTCAGTGGTGTAGATGGAACAATGATTCTCAGTGGTTTAGATGGAACAATGATTCTCAGTGGTGTAGATGGAACAATGATTCTCAGTGGTTTAGATGGAACAATGATTCTCAGGGGTGTAGATGGAACAATGATTCTCAGTGGTGTAGATGGAACAATGATTCTCAGTGGTTTAGATGGAACAATGATTCTCAGTGGTTTAGATGGAACAATGATCCTCAGTGGTGTAGATGGAACAATGATTCTTAGTGGTTTAGATGGAACAATGATTCTCAGTGGTTTAGATGGAACAATGATTCTCAGGGGTGTAGATGGAACAATGATTCTCAGTGGTTTAGATGGAACAATGATTCTCAGTGGTTTAGATGGAACAATGATCCTCAGTGGTGTAGATGGAACAATGATTCTCAGTGGTTTAGATGGAACAATGATTCTCAGTGGTTTAGATGGAACAATGATTCTCAGGGGTGTAGATGGAACAATGATTCTCAGTGGTTTAGATGGAACAATGATTCTCAGTGGTTTAGATGGAACAATGATTCTCAGTGGTTTAGATGGAACAATGATTCTCAGTGGTTTAGATGGAACAATGATTCTCAGTGGTTTAGATGGAACAATGATTCTCAGTGGTGTAGATGGAACAATGATTCTCAGGGGTGTAGATGGAACAATGATTCTCAGTGGTGTAGATGGAACAATAATTCTCAGGGGTGTAGATGGAACAATGATTCTCATTGGTTTAGATGGAACAATGATTCTCAGTGGTGTAGATGGAACAATGATTCTCAGTGGTGTAGATGGAACAATGATTCTCAGGGGTGTAGATGGAACAATGATTCTCATTGGTTTAGATGGAACAATGATTCATTGGTTTAGATGGAACAATGATTGTCAGGGGTGTAGATGGAACAATGATTCTCAGTGGTGTAGATGGAACAATGATTCTCAGTGGTGTAGATGGAACAATGATTCTCAGTGGTGTAGATGGAACAATGATTCTCAGTGGTTTAGATGAAACAATGATTCTCAGTGGTTTAGATGGAACAATGATTCTCAGTGGTTTAGATGGAACAATGATTCTCAGTGGTTTAGATGGAACAATGATTCTCAGTGGTTTAGATGGAACAATGATTCTCAGGGGTGTAGATGGAACAATGATTCTCAGTGGTTTAGATGGAACAATGATTCTCAGTGGTTTAGATGGAACAATGATTCTCAGTGGTTTAGATGGAACAATGATTCTCAGTGGTGTAGATGGTATAATGATTCTCAGTGGTTTAGATGGAACAATGATTCTCAGTGGTTTAGATGGAACAATGAATCTCAGTGGTGTAGATGGAACAATGATTCTCAGTGGTTTAGATGGAACAATGATTCTCAGTGGTGTAGATGGAACAATGATTCATTGGTTTAGATGGAACAATGATTCTCAGTGGTGTAGATGGAACAATGATTCTCAGTGGTGTAGATGGAACAATGATTCAGTGGTGTAGATGGAACAATGATTCTCAGTGGTGTAGATGGAACAATGATTCTCAGTGGTTTAGATGGAACAATGATTCTCAGTGGTTTAGATGGAACAATGATTCTCAGTGGTGTAGATGGAACAAAGATTCTCAGGGGTGTAGATGGAACAATGATTCTCAGTGGTGTAGATGGAACAATAATTCTCAGGGGTGTAGATGGAACAATGATTCTCATTGGTTTAGATGGAACAATGATTCTCAGGGGTGTAGATGGAACAATGATTCTCAGTGGTGTAGATGGAACAATGATTCTCAGGGGTGTAGATGGAACAATGATTCTCATTGGTTTAGATGGAACAATGATTCATTGGTTTAGATGGAACAATGATTGTCAGGGGTGTAGATGGAACAATGATTCTCAGTGGTGTAGATGGAACAATGATTCTCAGTGGTTTAGATGGAACAATGATTCTCAGTGGTGTAGATGGAACAATGATTCTCAGTGGTGTAGATGGAACAATGATTCTCAGTGGTTTAGATGGAACAATGATTCTCAGTGGTTTAGATGGAACAATGATTCTCAGGGGTGTAGATGGAACAATGATTCTCAGGGGTGTAGATGGAACAATGATTCTCAGTGGTTTAGATGGAACAATGATTCTCAGTGGTTTAGATGGAACAATGATTCTCAGTGGTGTAGATGGAACAATGATTCTCAGTGGTTTAGATGGAACAATGATTCTCAGTGGTTTAGATGGAACAATGATTCTCAGTGGTTTAGATGGAACAATGATTCTCAGTGGTTTAGATGGAACAATGATTCTCAGTGGTGTAGATGGAACAATGATTCTCAGTGGTTTAGATGGACCAATGATTCTCAGTGGTTTAGATGGAACAATGATTCTCAGTGGTTTAGATGGACCAATGATTCTCAGTGGTTTAGATGGAACAATGATTCTCAGGGGTGTAGATGGAACAATGATTCTCAGTGGTTTAGATGGAACAATGATTCATTGGTTTAGATGGAACAATGATTCAGTGGTTTAGATGGAACAATGATTCTCAGGGGTTTAGATGGAACAATGATTCTCAAGGGTTTAGATGGAACAATGATTCTCAGGGGTGTAGATGGAACAATGATTCTCAAGGGTTTAGATGGAACAATGATTCTCAGGGGTGTAGATGGAACAATGATTCTCAGTGGTTTAGATGGAACAATGATTCATTGGTTTAGATGGAACAATGATCCTCAGTGGTTTAGATGGAACAATGATTGTCAGGGGTGTAGATGGAACAATGATTCTCAGTGGTTTAGATGGACCAATGATTCTCAGTGGTTTAGATGGAACAATGATTCTCAGTGGTTTAGATGGAACAATGATTCTCAGTGGTGTAGATGGAACAATGATTCTCAGTGGTTTAGATGGAACAATGATTCTCAGTGGTTTAGATGGAACAATGATTCTCAGTGGTTTAGATGGAACAATGATTCTCAGTGGTTTAGATGGAACAATGATTCTCAGTGGTGTAGATGGAACAATGATTCTCAGTGGTTTAGATGGACCAATGATACTCAGTGGTTTAGATGGAACAATGATTCTCAGTGGTTTAGATGGACCAATGATTCTCAGTGGTTTAGATGGACCAATGATTCTCAGTGGTTTAGATGGAACAATGATTCTCAGGGGTGTAGATGGAACAATGATTCTCAGTGGTTTAGATGGAACAATGATTCATTGGTTTAGATGGAACAATGATTCAGTGGTTTAGATGGAACAATGATTCTCAGGGGTTTAGATGGAACAATGATTCTCAAGGGTTTAGATGGAACAATGATTCTCAGGGGTGTAGATGGAACAATGATTCTCAAGGGTTTAGATGGAACAATGATTCTCAGGGGTGTAGATGGAACAATGATTCTCAGTGGTTTAGATGGAACAATGATTCATTGGTTTAGATGGAACAATGATCCTCAGTGGTTTAGATGGAACAATGATTGTCAGGGGTGTAGATGGAACAATGATTCTCAGTGGTTTAGATGGAACAATGATTCTCAGTGGTTTAGATGGAACAATGATTCTCAGGGGTGTAGATGGAACAATGATTCTCAGGGGTGTAGATGGAACAATGATCCTCAGTGGTTTAGATGGAACAATGATCCTCAGGGGTGTAGATGGAACAATGATTCTCAGGGGTGTAGATGGAACAATGATCCTCAGTGGTTTAGATGGCACAATGATTCTCAGGGGTGTAGATGGAACAATGATTCTCAGTGGTTTAGATGGAACAATGATTCTCAGTGGTTTAGATGGAACAATGATTCTCAGTGGTGTAGATGGAACAATGATTCTCAGGGGTGTAGATGGAACAATGATTCTCAGTGGTGTAGATGGAACAATAATTCTCAGGGGTGTAGATGGAACAATGATTCTCATTGGTTTAGATGGAACAATGATTCTCAGTGGTGTAGATGGAACAATGATTCTCAGTGGTGTAGATGGAACAATGATTCTCAGGGGTGTAGATGGAACAATGATTCTCATTGGTTTAGATGGAACAATGATTCATTGGTTTAGATGGAACAATGATTGTCAGGGGTGTAGATGGAACAATGATTCTCAGTGGTGTAGATGGAACAATGATTCTCAGTGGTGTAGATGGAACAATGATTCTCAGTGGTGTAGATGGAACAATGATTCTCAGTGGTTTAGATGAAACAATGATTCTCAGTGGTTTAGATGGAACAATGATTCTCAGTGGTTTAGATGGAACAATGATTCTCAGTGGTTTAGATGGAACAATGATTCTCAGTGGTTTAGATGGAACAATGATTCTCAGGGGTGTAGATGGAACAATGATTCTCAGTGGTTTAGATGGAACAATGATTCTCAGTGGTTTAGATGGAACAATGATTCTCAGTGGTTTAGATGGAACAATGATTCTCAGTGGTGTAGATGGTATAATGATTCTCAGTGGTTTAGATGGAACAATGATTCTCAGTGGTTTAGATGGAACAATGAATCTCAGTGGTGTAGATGGAACAATGATTCTCAGTGGTTTAGATGGAACAATGATTCTCAGTGGTGTAGATGGAACAATGATTCATTGGTTTAGATGGAACAATGATTCTCAGTGGTGTAGATGGAACAATGATTCTCAGTGGTGTAGATGGAACAATGATTCAGTGGTGTAGATGGAACAATGATTCTCAGTGGTGTAGATGGAACAATGATTCTCAGTGGTTTAGATGGAACAATGATTCTCAGTGGTTTAGATGGAACAATGATTCTCAGTGGTGTAGATGGAACAATGATTCTCAGGGGTGTAGATGGAACAATGATTCTCAGTGGTGTAGATGGAACAATAATTCTCAGGGGTGTAGATGGAACAATGATTCTCATTGGTTTAGATGGAACAATGATTCTCAGTGGTGTAGATGGAACAATGATTCTCAGTGGTGTAGATGGAACAATGATTCTCAGGGTGTAGATGGAACAATGATTCTCATTGGTTTAGATGGAACAATGATTCATTGGTTTAGATGGAACAATGATTGTCAGGGGTGTAGATGGAACAATGATTCTCAGTGGTGTAGATGGAACAATGATTCTCAGTGGTGTAGATGGAACAATGATTCTCAGTGGTGTAGATGGAACAATGATTCTCAGTGGTTTAGATGGAACAATGATTCTCAGTGGTTTAGATGGAACAATGATTCTCAGGGGTGTAGATGGAACAATGATTCTCAGGGGTGTAGATGGAACAATGATTCTCAGTGGTTTAGATGGAACAATGATTCTCAGTGGTTTAGATGGAACAATGATTCTCAGTGGTGTAGATGGAACAATGATTCTCAGTGGTTTAGATGGAACAATGATTCTCAGTGGTTTAGATGGAACAATGATTCTCAGTGGTTTAGATGGAACAATGATTCTCAGTGGTTTAGATGGAACAATGATTCTCAGTGGTGTAGATGGAACAATGATTCTCAGTGGTTTAGATGGACCAATGATTCTCAGTGGTTTAGATGGAACAATGATTCTCAGTGGTTTAGATGGACCAATGATTCTCAGTGGTTTAGATGGAACAATGATTCTCAGGGGTGTAGATGGAACAATGATTCTCAGTGGTTTAGATGGAACAATGATTCATTGGTTTAGATGGAACAATGATTCAGTGGTTTAGATGGAACAATGATTCTCAGGGGTTTAGATGGAACAATGATTCTCAAGGGTTTAGATGGAACAATGATTCTCAGGGGTGTAGATGGAACAATGATTCTCAAGGGTTTAGATGGAACAATGATTCTCAGGGGTGTAGATGGAACAATGATTCTCAGTGGTTTAGATGGAACAATGATTCATTGGTTTAGATGGAACAATGATCCTCAGTGGTTTAGATGGAACAATGATTGTCAGGGGTGTAGATGGAACAATGATTCTCAGTGGTTTAGATGGAACAATGATTCTCAGTGGTTTAGATGGAACAATGATTCTCAGGGGTGTAGATGGAACAATGATTCTCAGGGGTGTAGATGGAACAATGATCATCAGTGGTTTAGATGGAACAATGATCCTCAGGGGTGTAGATGGAACAATGATTCTCAGGGGTGTAGATGGAACAATGATCCTCAGTGGTTTAGATGGCACAATGATTCTCAGGGGTGTAGATGGAACAATGATTCTCAGTGGTTTAGATGGAACAATGATTCTCAGTGGTTTAGATGGAACAATGATTCTCAGGGGTGTAGATGGTACAATGATTCTCCATTTTCTCTCTCTTTCTCTTCTCCCCCCCTGCAGGTTATGAAATAACCTTCAGCCTGTTGAACCCTGACCCTAAGTCTCACCATCTGCACTGGGACATAGAGGCAGCAGTCCAGAGTTATATCCAGCCTCTCCTGTCGAAGCTGGCCCCGGTGGCCGACTTCAGTCTGGACTCACAGATCCTCTACTACGCTGTCCTTGGGGTCAACCCACGTTTTGATCCCTCACTCAACGCCTACACACTCAACGCTGACAGCCTGTCTCACGTCATTAACCCCGTAGAGGCCAGGCTGGGTGAGAACACCCATTGTATATACGCTCACATTCAGCTAATCCTATGTACGGTGCATCCAGAACGTGTTCAGACCCCTTGACTTATTCCACATGTTGTTATATTTACAGCCTCAGTTTTACTCGAGGCACACAACGCAGTGTAGGCATAGCCTATAGGCCTAGCATTTTATAAATGTTATATATAATTAATTGGGGTTCACAGTGCAGACTGAACCGAGGTCCCAATATCGAGAACGGTTACAGTAATTTCACGTGTGTGTGTGTGTGTGTGTGTGTGTGTGTGTGTGTGTGTGTGTGTGTGTGTGTGTGTGTGTGTGTGTGTGTGTGTGTGTGTCCAGGCTCTAGCGCTGCATCATCCAACCCTGTCCTGAACTTCCTGCTGTACGTTCCAGACGCACGTCACTCCCCCCTCTACATCACCGACCACCGCAAATACACTGTTGTCTCCAACGCCTTCAGCTCCCCGCGCTGGGGAGGCATCATGGTAACACACATACTCTCTCATACACACACACATACTCTGAGTGAATACATGTTAGAATCACCTTTGGCAGCGATTACAGCTGTGAGTCTTTCTGGGTCAGTCTCTAAGAGCTGTGAGTCTTTCTGGGTCAGTCCCTAAGAGCTGTGAGTCTTTCTGGGTCAGTCCCTAAGAGCTGAGAGTCTTTCTGGGTAAGGCCCTAAGAGCTGAGAGTCTTTCTGGGTAAGGCCCTAAGAGCTGAGAGTCTTTCTGGGTAAGGCCCTAAGAGCTGCGAGTCTTTGTGGGTAAGGCCCTAAGAGCTGCGAGTCTTTGGGTAAGGCCCTAAGAGCTGCGAGTCTTTGTGGGTAAGGCCCTAAGAGCTGCGAGTCTTTGGGTAAGGCCCTAAGAGCTGCGAGTCTTTGTGGGTAAGGCCCTAAGAGCTGCGAGTCTTTGGGTAAGGCCCTAAGAGCTGCGAGTCTTTGTGGGTAAGGCCCTAAGAGCTGCGAGTCTTTATGGGTAAGGCCCTAAGAGCTGCGAGTCTTTGTGGGTAAGGCCCTAAGAGCGTTCCACTCCTGGATTGTATAACATTTGCCCATTTATTCTTTAAATAATGATTCCAGCTCTGTCAAATTGGTTGTTGGTCATGGCTAGACAACCATTTTCAAGTCTTCCCATAGATTTTCAAGCAGATTTAAGTCAAAACTGTAACTCAGCCACTCCATGTATTTTTCATCTTGGTAAGCAACTCCAGTGTATATTTGTCCTTGTGTTTTAGGTTATTGTCCTGTTGAAATGTGGATTAATCTCCCAGTGTCTGATGGAAAGCAGACTCAACCAGGTTTTCCTCTATGCCTGTGCTTACCTCCATTCCATAAAAAAAAATTTGTCATGGAAAAACTCCCCAGTCCTTATTGATGACGAGCATACCCATAACATGATGCAGCCACCACTATGCTTCAAAATATGGAGAGTGGTACTCAGTAATGTGTTGGATTGTCCCCAGACATAACACTCGGTGTTCAGGATTAAAAAGTGAAGTGCTTTGCCACATTTTCTGCAGTATTACTTTAGTTCCTTATTGTAATATTTGGCATATTTTGGAAGATATTTATTCTGTACAGGCTTCCTTCTTTTCACTCTGTCATTTAGGTTAGTATTGTGGAGTAACTACAGTGTTGTTGATCCATCCTCAGTTAGTATTGTGGAGTAACTACAATGCTGTTGATCCATCCTCACAGCCAATAAACTCAGTTTTAAAGTCACCGTTGGCCTCATGGTGAAATCCCTGAGTGGTTTCCTTCCTCTCCGGCAACTGAGTTGGGAAGGACTCCTGTATCTTTATAGTGACTGGGTGTAGTGATACATTATCCAAAGTGTAATGAATGACTTCACCATGCTCAAAGGGATGTTCAATGTCTACCAGTTGGTGTTGGAAAACCTCCCTGGTCTTTGTGGTCGAATCCGTGCTTGAAATTCATAGCTCAACTGAGCCCTACCTAGAAATGATCTGTAGTCATTCAAACATCATGTTAAACACGATTTAGTCCAATTCACTCCATAACTCATTTATGCGTGTCATAACCAAGGGGTTGAATACTTATTGACTCAGCACATTTCAGCTTTTCATTTCCACTTTGTCATTCTGGGGTATTGTGTGTGTGTATAGAGGCCAGTGACACAACATCTCAATATAATCCATGTTAAATTCATTATGGGGTATTTAATCCATGTTACATTCATTATGGGGTATGTAATCCATGTTACATTCATTATGGGGTATGTAATCCATGTTACATTCATTATGGGGTATGTAATCCATGTTACATTCATTATGGGGTATGTAATCCATGTTACATTCATTATGGGGTATGTAATCCATGTTACATTCATTATGGGGTATTTAATCCATGTTCAATTCATTATGGGGTATTTAATCCATGTTCAATTCATTATGGGGTATTTAATCCATGTTACATTCATTATGGGGTATGTAATCCATGTTACATTCATTATGGGGTATGTAATCCATGTTACATTCATTATGGGGTATGTAATCCATGTTACATTCATTATGGGGTATTTAATCCATGTTCAATTCATTATGGGGTATTTAATCCATGTTCAATTCATTATGGGGTATTTAATCCATGTTACATTCATTATGGGGTATTTAATCCATGTTACATTCATTATGGGGTATTTAATCCATGTTACATTCATTATGGAGTATGTAATCCATGTTACATTCATTATGGGGTATTTAATCCATGTTACATTCATTATGGGGTATGTAATCCATGTTACATTCATTATGGGGTATGTAATCCATGTTACATTCATTATGGGGTATTTAATCCATGTTACATTCATTATGGGGTATGTAATCCGTGTTACATTCATTATGGGGTATTTAATCCATGTTACATTCATTATGGGGTATGTAATCCGTGTTACATTCATTATGGGGTATTTAATCCATGTTACATTCATTATGGGGTATGTAATCCATGTTACATTCATTATGGGGTATGTAATCCATGTTACATTCATTATGGGGTATGTAATCCATGTTACATTCATTATGGGGTATTTAATCCATGTTACATTCATTATGGGGTATGTAATCCATGTTACATTCATTATGGGGTATTTAATCCATGTTACATTCATTATGGGGTATGTAATCCATGTTACATTCATTATGGGGTATGTAATCCATGTTACATTCATTATGGGGTATGTAATCCATGTTACATTCATTATGGGGTATGTAATCCATGTTACATTCATTATGGGGTATGTAATCCATGTTACATTCATTATGGGGTATTTAATCCATGTTACATTCATTATGGGGTATGTAATCCATGTTACATTCATTATGGGGTATTTAATCCATGTTACATTCATTATGGGGTATGTAATCCATGTTATATTCATTATGGGGTATTTAATCCATGTTACATTCATTATGGGGTATGTAATCCATGTTACATTCATTATGGGGTATTTAATCCATGTTACATTCATTATGGGGTATTTAATCCATGTTATATTCATTATGGGGTATTTAATCCATGTTATATTCATTATGGGGTATTTAATCCATGTTATATTCATTATGGGGTATTTAATCCATGTTACATTCATTATGGGGTATTTAATCCATGTTACATACATTATGGGGTATTTAATCCATGTTACATTCATTATGGGGTATGTAATCCATGTTACATTCATTATGGGGTATTTAATCCATGTTAAATTCATTATGGGGTATTTAATCCATGTTCAATTCATTATGGGGTATTTAATCCATGTTACATTCATTATGGGGTATTTAATCCATGTTACATTCATTATGGGGTATTTAATCCATGTTACATTCATTATGGGGTATTTAATCCATGTTCAATTCATTATGGGGTATTTAATCCATGTTACATTCATTATGGGGTATTTAATCCATGTTAAATTCATTATGGGGTATTTAATCCATGTTACATTCATTATGGGGTATTTAATCCATGTTAAATTCATTATGGGGTATGTAATCCATGTTAAATTCATTATGGGGTATGTAATCCATGTTAAATTCATTATGGGGTATGTAATCCATGTTAAATTCATTATGGGGTATGTAATCCATGTTAAATTCATTATGGGGTATGTAATCCATGTTACATTCATTATGGGGTATTTAATCCATGTTACATTCATTATGGGGTATGTAATCCATGTTCAATTCATTATGGGGTATGTAATCCATGTTACATTCATTATGGGGTATTTAATCCATGTTACATTCATTATGGGGTATGTAATCCATGTTACATTCATTATGGGGTATGTAATCCATGTTACATTCATTATGGGGTATTTAATCCATGTTACATTCATTATGGGGTATTTAATCCATGTTCAATTCATTATGGGGTAGTTAATCCATGTTACATTCATTATGGGGTATTTAATCCATGTTAAATGCATTATGGGGTATTTAATCCATGTTAAATTCATTATGGGGTATTTAATCCATGTTCAATTCATTATGGGGTATTTAATCCATGTTAAATTCATTATGGGGTATTTAATCCATGTTAAATTCATTATGGGGTAGTTAATCCATGTTACATTCATTATGGGGTATGTAATCCATGTTACATTCATTATGGGGTATTTAATCCATGTTAAATTCATTATGGGGTATGTAATCCATGTTAAATTCATTATGGGGTATTTAATCCATGTTCAATTCATTATGGGGTATGTAATCCGTGTTAAATTCATTATGGGGTATTTAATCCATGTTACATTCATTATGGGGTATGTAATCCGTGTTACATTCATTATGGGGTATGTAATCCGTGTTACATTCATTATGGGGTATTTAATCCATGTTACATTCATTATGGGGTATGTAATCCATGTTAAATTCATTATGGGGTATTTAATCCATGTTACATTCATTATGGGGTATGTAATCCGTGTTACATTCATTATGGGGTATGTAATCCATGTTACATTCATTATGGGGTATGTAATCCATGTTACATTCATTATGGGGTATTTAATCCATGTTATATTCATTATGGGGTATTTAATCCATGTTATATTCATTATGGGGTATTTAATCCATGTTATATTCATTATGGGGTATTTAATCCATGTTACATTCATTATGGGGTATTTAATCCATGTTATATTCATTAAGGGGTATTTAATCCATGTTACATTCATTATGGGGTATTTAATCCATGTTCCATTCAGGCTGTAACACAACAACATGTGGAAGGGTGTGAATACTTTGTGAAGGGAGTGTACATCATGTACTCAACACACAATGTCCTGTGAAGAAGGTGTGTCATTCTCCCTCTCTCTAGGTGTATAATGTCAATGGGACAGAGCTTCCTGTTCACATCAACATAGACATGACCAGAGTGATGGGAGTCTTCCTGGCACAGCTACGGTCAGTACTGGCGTGTTTGAGTAAGGCCACGTCCAAGTGGCGTGTTGATTTTGATCCGTGTTTTCCAGTCTTCATTGGGAGACGGACGTTGGCGGTCAGTGGAGATGACGCACCCATACAGTTTCCATCCACTGACGACACGTTCAGATGGACCAAAATGAATCCGTTCCAACTTGGTGTCCATTGTCCCCTCTGTCTCTCCCTCAGGCTGATGCTGAGTGTCCAGTCGTCAACCCCTCCCCTGGCTTCCTGGTTGGCCCGTGTGGCCCAGCGGGATTGGCTGACTGGGAGTTGGATCGCCTCCTGTGGAGTCGCAGTGTCGAGAACGTTGCCACGGCAACGACAACTATCACCTCATTGGCCCAGCTGCTGGACCAGATAGGAAACATCGTCATCAACGACAACATCGCAGAACAGGTGTGTGTGTGTGTGTGTGTGTGTGTGTGTGTGTGTGTGTGTGTGTGTGTGTGTGTGTGTGTGTGTGTGTGTGTGTGTGTGTGAGAGAAATAGTAGTCTTGTCGTGCTATCGTCATGGTCTCTAACTGGTGATTGGCTGTTGTTCCTGTCCGTCAGGTGTCAGCAGCAGTTGCCTCTCTCCAGTTGGCTGTGGGTCAGTTGGAGGCGGGGAACCTGGGCTTGGCCCTGCAGTACAGTAAGGAAGCTATCCTCCATTCAGAACGAGCCTTCTTCGACCCCTCCCTCCTCCACCTCCTCTATTTCCCTGACGATCAGAAGTTTGCCATCTACATCCCTCTCTTCCTGCCCATGTGTGTCCCCATCCTGCTCTCACTGCTCAAGATGGCCGCCGAGGCCCGCCAGAGGCGAAGGGAGAGACAGGACAAGAAGGAGTGAGATGGAAGTTATTAAGATGGAGAGATCGACCGATGAACGGGCACACGCACAGTTGGTTCACTGATCAACAAAGTGTTTAAAGGAAACTGTCTGGACTCAGAAATTATGTTAAGACCATTAGAAATACATGGAGCCGTATTGATCAAACTTCTCACAATAGGAGTGTTTATTTAGGATCAGTTTTGCCTTTCAGAACACAATGAATAAGATTACATGGACAGGGGGACCTGATCCTAGATCAACACTCCTCTGATTACATGGACAGGGGAACCTGATCCTAGATCAACACTCCTCTGATTACATAGACAGGGGGACCTGATCCTAGATCAACACTCCTCTGATTATATAGACAGGGGGACCTGATCCAAGATCAACACTCCTCTGATTACATGGACAGGGGAACCTGATCCTAGATCAACACTCCTCTGATTACATAGACAGGGGGACCTGATCCTAGATCAACAATCTTCTGATTATATAGACAGGGGGACCTGATCCTAGATCAACACTCCTCTGATTACATGGACAGGGGGACCTGATCCAAGATCAACACTCTTCTGACTATATAGACAGGGGGACCTGATCCTAGATCAACACTCCTCTGATTACGGGGCGGCAGGGTAGCCTAATGGTTCGAGCATTGGACTAGCAACCGGAAGGTTGCAAGTTCAAACCCTTGAGCTGACAAGGTACAAATCTGTCGTTCTGCCCCTGAACAGGCAGTTAACCCACTGTTCCTAGGCCGTCATTGAAAATAAGAATTTGTTCTTAACTGATTTGCCTAGTTAAATAAAGGTAAAATAAATAAAAAATTACATGGACAGGGGGACCTGATCCAAGATCAACGCTCTTCTGATTATATAGACAGGGGACCTGATCCTAGATCAACACTCCTCTGATTATATAGACAGGGGGACCTGATCCTAGATCAACACTCCTCTGATTATATAGACAGGGGGACCTGATCCTAGATCAACACTCCTCTGATTACATAGACAGGGGGACCTGATCCTAGATCAACACTCCTCTGATTATATAGACAGGGGGACCTGATCCTAGATCAACACTCCTCTGATTATATAGACAGGGGGACCTGATCCTAGATCAACACTCCTCTGATTATATAGACAGGGGGACCTGAATTATTTTCCAATCGTTCCGTTCCGAGCAGAACCCATTCCGGTGTTCCGAGCAGAAGAAAGTTACTGTTTTATATAGTGGCTTTTCGTTATTTAAAAAAAACTGAAATCAATATCGTTTTAACATTTAGAGTTAAATAAATGTATTCCCCCAATTAGCACCAATGTGTTTAGGCTATTACTAGCATTATAACTTCACCTAATTACAGAATTGTATACTAGACATAAGGGATATTTTGGGGGAAAAAAGTTATTAACCGGTAATCAAGATTTGAAAATAACGGTTCTGTTCCCGGAACACTAGAGATCCCTTTCGTTCCCGGTTCTGATTTCGTTCCTCGGAAAATGTTTTTGAGTTCTGTTCCCTGAACCGGTTCCAACCTCTGACTGAGATACTTGATACATATGCGGCCCCTGAAAACCAGGCGTTTGCTGTAGTCTGAAACCACTGGTGGCAGGGGGTTGATGCCATCACCGTGGCGATGTGGAAATGTTTTTAGTTGTCTTTTATTTGCCTGATGTCTGATCTGGAAGCAACAGGTCTGTCTTTCACTGTAGCAACAAAGTTTAGATTGTTTGTTTTATTTATGTTGGGAATGATGCTTTACTTACGCTCTGTCAATTATTGTACGAGAGGGACTCGTACGATCAACTGGGAATTCATTGATTTGGGGAAGGACTTTGTCTATCTTTTTGTTTGTTTTATGCTTTGTGCATGTTTATGACAATATAAAAAAAATCTAAAGCCGGTCTTATGTTTGTTGATAAATATACTAAACAAAGATATAAATGCAACAATTTAAATGAGTTTTCTGAGTTACAATTTTAATAAATATATTAGGCCCTAATCTATGGATTTCACATGACTGGGCAGGGGCGCAGCCATGGGTGGCCTTTGGAGGTCATAGGCCCACCCAATGGGGAGCCAGGCTCAGCCAATCAGAGTGAGTTCTTCCCCACAAAAGGACTTAATTACAGACAGAAATACTCCTGTTTCATCAACTGTCCGGGTGGCTGGTATCAGACGCTTCCAAAAAGTGAAGGAGCTGGATTTGGAGGTCCTGGGGTGGTTGCACGTCGTCTGCGGTTGTGATCCCAGCTGGACGTTCTGGCAAATGCTCTAGAACGATATTGAAGGCGGCTTATGGTAGAGAAATGAACATGAAATGATTTGGCAACAGCTCTGGTCGACATTCCTGCAGTCAGTGTGCCAATTGCACGCTCCCTCAACTTGAGACATTCGTGGCAATTTGTGGGAAGGCTTTCCACTAGATGTTGGAACATTGCTGCTATAACAGCCTCCACTCTTCTGGGAAGGCTTTCCACTAGATGTTGGAACATTGCTGCTATAACAGCCTCCACTCTTCTGGGAAGGCTTTCCACTAGATGTTGGAACATTGCTGCTATAACAGCCTCCACTCTTCTGGGAAGGCTTTCCACTAGATGTTGGAACATTGCTGCTATAACAGCCTCCACTCTTCTGGGAAGGCTTTCCACTAGATGTTGGAACATTGCTGCTATAACAGCCTCCACTCTTCTGGGAAGGCTTTCCACTAGATGTTGGAACATTGCTGCTGTAACATCCTCCACTCTTCTGGGAAGGCTTTCCACTAGATGTAGGAACATTGCTGCTATAACAGCCTCCACTCTTCTGGAAAGGCTTTCCACTAGATGTTGGAACATTGCTGCTGTAACATCCTCCACTCTTCTGGGAAGGCTTTCCACTAGATGTAGGAACATTGCTGCTATAACAGCCTCCACTCTTCTGGAAAGGCTTTCCACTAGATGTTGGAACATTGCTGCTATAACAGCCTCCACTCTTCTGGGAAGGCTTTCCACTAGATGTTGGAACATTGCTGCTATAACAGCCTCCAGTCTTCTGGGAAGGCTTTCCACTAGATGTTGGAACATTGCTGCTATAACAGCCTCCACTCTTCTGGGAAGGCTTTCCACTAGATGTTGGAACATTGCTGCTATAACAGCCTCCACTCTTCTGGGAAGGCTTTCCACTAGATGTTGGAACATTGCTGCTATAACAGCCTCCACTCTTCTGGGAAGGTTTTCCACTAGATGTTGGAACATTGCTGCTATAACAGCCTCCACTCTTCTGGGAAGGCTTTCCACTAGATGTTGGAACATTGCTGCTATAACAGCCTCCACTCTTCTGGGAAGGCTTTCCAGTAGATGTTGGAACATTGCTGCTATAACAGCCTCCACTCTTCTGGTAAGGCTTTCCACTAGATGTTGGAACATTGCTGCTATAACAGCCTCCACTCTTCTGGGAAGGCTTTCGACTAGATGTTGGAACATTGCTGCTGTAACAGCCTCCACTCTTCTGGGAAGGCTTTCGACTAGATGTTGGAACATTGCTGCTGTAACAGCCTCCACTCTTCTTGGAAGGCTTTCCACTAGATGTTGGAACATTGCTGCTATAACAGCCTCCACTCTTCTGGGAGCCTTTCCACTCTTCTGGGAAGGCTTTCCACTAGATGTTGGAACATTGCTGCTGTAACAGCCTCCACTCTTCTGGGAAGGCTTTCCACTAGATGTTGGAACATTGCTGCTGTAACAGCCTCCACTCTTCTGGGAAGGCTTTCCACTAGATGTTGGAACATTGCTGCTATAACAGCCTCCACTCTTCTGGGAAGGCTTTCCACTAGATGTTGGAACATTGCTGCTATAACAGCCTCCACTCTTCTGGGAAGGCTTTCCACTAGATGTTGGAACATTGCTGCTATAACAGCCTCCACTCTTCTGGGAAGGCTTTCCACTAGATGTTGGAACATTGCTGCTATAACAGCCTCCACTCTTCTGGGAAGGTTTTCCACTAGATGTTGGAACATTGCTGCTGTAACAGCCTCCACTCTTCTGGGAAGGCTTTCCACTAGATGTTGGAACATTGCTGCTGTAACAGCCTCCACTCTTCTGGGAAGGCTTTCCACTAGATGTTGGAACATTGCTGCAGGGACTTGATTCCATTCAGCCACAAGAGCATTAGTGAGGTCGGGCACTGATGCTGGGTGATAAGGCCTGGCTCGTAGTCGTGTTCCAATTCATTCCAAAGGTGTTTGATGGGGTTGAGGTCAGGGTTCTGTGCAGACCAGTCAAGTTCTTCCACACAGATCTTGACAAACCATTTCTGCATGTACCTCGCTTTGTGCATGGGGGGCATTGTCATGATGAAACAGGAAAGGGCCTAAGCCAAACTGTTGCAACAAAGTTGGAAGCACAGAATCGTCTAGAATGTCATTGTATGCTGTAGCGTTAAGATTTCCCTTCACTGGAACTAAGGGGCCCGAACCATGAAAAACAGCCCCAGACCATTATTCCTCCTCCACCAAACTTTACAGTTGGCACTATGCATTGGGGCAGGTAGCGTTCTCATGGCATCCGCCAAACCCAGATTAGTCCGTTAAATATACTTTTGTATACAGTGCCTTAGGAAAGTATTCAGACCCCTAGACTTGTTGTTGAATGAACCAACATGAGGTATAGAATCAACATCCTGTTGAAACAAGGTTCCTATAGTTCTATTGTTGTTGAATGGACCAACATGAGGTATAGAATCAACATCCTGTTGAAACAAGGTTCCTATAGTTCTATTGTTGTTGAATGGACCAACATGAGGTATAGAATCAACATCCTGTTGAAACAAGGTTCCTATAGTTCTATTGTTGTTGAATGGACCAACATGAGGAATAGAATCAACATCCTGTTGAAACAAGGTTCCTATAGTTCTATTGTTGTTGAATGGACCAACATGAGGTATAGAATCAACATCCTGTTGAAACAAGGTTCCTATAGTTCTATTGTTGTTGAATGGACCAACATGAGGTATAGAATCAACATCCTGTTGAAACAAGGTTCCTATAGTTCTATTGTTGTTGAATGGACCAACATGAGGTATAGAATCAACATCCTGTTGAAACAAGGTTCCTATAGTTCTATTGTTGTTGAATGGACCAACATGAGGTATAGAATCAACATCCTGTTGAAACAAGGTTCCTATAGTTCTATTGTTGTTGAATGGACCAACATGAGGAATAGAATCAACATCCTGTTGAAACAAGGTTCCTATAGTTCTATTGTTGTTGAATGGACCAACATGAGGAATAGATACAACATCCTGTTGAAACAAGGTTCCTATAGTTCTATTGTTGTTGAATGGACCAACATGAGGAATAGAATCAACATCCTGTTGAAACAAGGTTCCTATAGTTCTATTGTTGTTGAATGGACCAACATGAGGTATAGAATCAACATCCTGTTGAAACAAGGTTCCTATAGTTCTATTGTTGTTGAATGGACCAACATGAGGAATAGAATCAACATCCTGTTGAAACAAGGTTCCTATAGTTCTATTGTTGTTGAATGGACCAACATGAGGAATAGAATCAACATCCTGTTGAAACAAGGTTCCTATAGTTCTATTGTTGTTGAATGGACCAACATGAGGAATAGATACAACATCCTGTTGAAACAAGGTTCCTATAGTTCTATTGTTGTTGAATGGACCAACATGAGGAATAGAATCAACATCCTGTTGAAACAAGGTTCCTATAGTTCTATTGTTGTTAAATGGACCAACATGAGGTATAGAATCAACATCCTGTTGAAACAGGTTCCTATAGTTCTATTGTTGTTGAATGGACCAACATGACATGAGGTATAGAATCAACATCCTGTTGAAACAAGGTTCCTATAGTTCTATTGTTGTTAAATGGACCAACATGAGGTATAGAATCAACATCCTGTTGAAACAGGTTCCTATAGTTCTATTGTTGTTGAATGGACCAACATGACATGAGGTATAGAATCAACATCCTGTTGAAACAAGGTTCCTATAGTTCTATTGTTGTTAAATGGACCAACATGAGGTATAGAATCAACATCCTGTTGAAACAGGTTCCTATAGTTCTATTGTTGTTGAATGGACCAACATGACATGAGGTATAGAATCAACATCCTGTTGAAACAAGGTTCCTATAGTTCTATTGTTGTTGAATGAACCAATATGACATGAGGAATAGAATCAACATCCTGTTGAAACAAGGTTCCTATAGTTCTATTGTTGTTAAATGGACCAACATGAGGTATAGAATCAACATCCTGTTGAAACAGGTTCCTATAGTTATATTGTTGTTGAATGAACCAATATGACATGAGGAATAGAATCAACATCCTGTTGAAACAAGGTTCCTATAGTTCTATTGTTGTTAAATGGACCAACATGAGGTATAGAATCAACATCCTGTTGAAACAGGTTCCTATAGTTATATTGTTGTTGAATGAACCAATATGACATGAGGAATAGAATCAACATCCTGTTGAAACAAGGTTCCTATAGTTCTATTGTTGTTAAATGGACCAACATGAGGTATAGAATCAACATCCTGTTGAAACAAGGTTCCTATAGTTCTATTGTTGTTGAATGGACCAACATGAGGAATAGATACAACATCCTGTTGAAACAAGGGTTAATCGTAGGTCTGAGGGTCAGGTCTTCCCTACTGATGAGTCAACAGGGTTAATCGTAGGTCTGAGGGTCAGGTCTTTCCTACTGATGAGTCAACTGGGTTAATCGTAGGTCTGAGGGTCAGGTCTTTCCTACTGATGAGTCAACAGGGTTAAGCGTAGGTCTGAGGGTCAGGTCTTCCCTACTGATGAGTCAACAGGGTCAATAGAAGGTAGGCTCTGAGGGTCAGGTCTTTCCTACTGATGAGTCAACAGGGTCAATAGAAGGTCGGCTCTGAGGGTCAGGTCTTTCCTACTGATGAGTCAACAGGGTCAACAGAAGGTAGGCTCTGAGGGTCAGGTCTTTCCTACTGATGAGTCAACAGGGTCAATAGAAGGTAGGCTCTGAGGGTCAGGTCTTTCCTACTGATGAGTCAACAGGGTCAATCGGAGGTCGGCTCTGAGGGTCAGGTCTTCCTACTGATGAGTCAACAGGGTCAATAGAAGGTAGGCTCTGAGGGTCAGGTCTTTCCTAGTGATGGGTCAATAGAAGGTAGGCTCTGAGGGTCAGGTCTTTCCTACTGATGAGTCAACAGGGTCAATCGGAGGTCGGCTCTGAGGGTCAGGTCTTTCCTACTGATGAGTCAACAGGGTCAATAGAAGGTAGGCTCTGAGGGTCAGGTCTTTCCTACTGATGAGTCAACAGGGTCAATAGAAGGTAGGCTCTGGGGGTCAGGTCTTTACTACTGATGAGTCAACAGGGTCAACAGAAGGTAGGCTCTGAGGGTCAGGTCTTCCCTACTGATGAGTCAACAGGGTCAACAGAAGGTCGGCTCTGAGGGTCAGGTCTTCCCTACTGATGAGTCAACAGAAGGTCGGCTCTGAGGGTCTGTAACAATGGCGTCTAAAACAATTTCAACATGTTTAAGTGTTACTGGGACCTTGTAAAATGATCCTTATAACCCTCTGCATGTACCAGTTGTCTCACAAATAGGATATTACTTACCAGTTGTCTCACCAATAGGATATTACTTACCAGTTGTCTCACCAATAGGATATTACTTACCAGTTGTCTCACCAATAGGATATTACTTACCAGTTGTCTCACCAATAGGATATTACTTACCAGTTGTCTCACCAATAGGATATTACTTACCAGTTGTCTCACCAATAGGATATTACTTACCAGTTGTCTCACCAATAGGATATTACTTACCAGTTGTCTCACCAATAGGATATTACTTACCAGTTGTCTCACCAATAGGATATTACTTACCAGTTGTCTCACCAATAGGATATTACTTACCAGTTGTCTCACCAATAGGATATTACTTCGGAACCAATATTTTAAAAACAAATGAGTATTTTTATTCAACATGTCCTGATTATTCCATATATAATATCTGTGTGGAGAAAAATTATTATAAATTTAGGACCATGACAAGAAAGTTTCACTTGAACTGTCAATATTAAAATTGCAAACCAACATGAAGTTAAGTTCACCGAAAGTAGAGAGGACCGAGGAATAAAGTTCCACATAGAAGTGGGTCTTCTTAGGAATTGTTTTATCCAATTGATCTTAAATCATATTTTATGGTAGTAAAGTCTAAAAAATTCAGCCCACCATTCTCACAAGTGTTCATTACAACAGTTTTCCTATAATGTAATGGGTACTGTTTCTCCACAGAAAGTTGAAAAGCATCTGGTCTATCTCCTTGCTTATTTTACTGTCAAGATATAAACAGAGCGCCATATGTTAGTCTAGAGATACCTTTAGCCTTGGTAATTAGGACTCTTCCTTTTACAGATACATCCCTCTGCAGCCATTGATTTAGTGTCTTCTGTTTTTGTTTTAATAAGAGGGTTAAAATGTAGTAAGCCTATAGACTTCTGATCCTTTGTCATGGTTATGCCTAAATATGTAAGTTCTTCTTACTCAATCATCAAGTTTGCGGACGACACAACAGTGGTAGGCTTGATTACCAACAACGACGAGACGGCCTACAGGGAGGAGGTGAGGGCCCTCGGAGTGTGGTGTCAGGAAAATAACCTCACACTCAACGTCAACAAAACTAAGGAGATGATTGTGGACTTCAGGAAACAGCAGAGGGAACACCCCACTATCCACATCGATGGAACAGTAGTGGAGAGGGTAGTAAGTTTTAAGTTCCTCGGCATACACATCACAGACAAACTGAATTGGTCCACTCACACTGACAGCGTCGTGAAGAAGGCGCAGCAGCGCCTCTTCAACCTCAGGAGGCTGAAGAAATTCGGCTTGTCACCAAAAGCACTCACAAACTTCTACAGATGCACAATCGAGAGCATCCTGGCGGGCTGTATCACCGCCTGGTACGGCAACTGCTCCGCCCTCAACCGTAAGGCTCTCCAGAGGGTAGTGAGGACTGCACAACGCATCACCGGGGGCAAACTACCTGCCCTCCAGGACACCTACACCACCCGTTGTTACAGGAAGGCCATAAAGATCATCAAGGACATCAACCACCCGAACCACTGCCTGTTCACCCCGCTATCATCCAGAAGGCGAGGTCAGTACAGGTGCATCAAAGCTGGGACCGAGAGACTGAAAAACAGCTTCTATCTCAAGGCCATCAGACTGTTAAACAGCCACCACTAACAGTGAGTGGCTGCTGCCAACACACTGTCATTGACACTGACCCAACTCCAGCCATTTTAATAATGGGAATTGATGGGAATTATGTAAATATATCACTAGCCACTTTAAACAATGCTACCTTATATAATGTTACTTACCCTACATTATTCATCTCATATGCATATGTATATACTGTACTCTACATCATCGACTGCATCCTTATGTAACACATGTATCACTAGCCACTTTAACTATGCCACTTTGTTTACTTTGTCTACACACTCATCTCATATGTATATACTGTACTCGATACCATCTACTGTATGCTGCTCTGTACCATCACTCATTCATATATCCTTATGTACATATTCTTTATCCCCTTACACTGTGTATAAGACAGTAGTTATGGAATTGTTAGTTAGATTACTTGTTGGTTATCACTGCATTGTCGGAACTAGAAGCACAAGCATTTCGCTACACTCGCATTTAACATCTGCTAACCATGTGTATGTGACAAATAAAATTTGATTTGATACTGGAATACCATAATATGAAGGTGTCACACAATCTTTGACAGCCATGATTTCACATTTATTAATGTTAAGATATAGACCCGATGCTTTGAAAATGGATTCTATATCACATTGATCGATACGGGAATCTGACCAGCGTCTTTCAGAAAAAGTGTAGTATTGTCAGCCAGTTGGCATATAATAATTTATTTACCAGCTATGGAAAGACCCTGTACAGGACTATTATTTAAATAATTTGTAATAAGTTGAGTGATTAAAAAAAATGGATACGGTGAGAGGACAACCTTGCCTAATTCCTTTCTATAACTCAAATCTAGGTAAGTGCTTGTTTCTCCTCTGCACTGAACAGGACCACTGGCATTCGCGTCTTACATCTCCCTCGTCTGATTGGTCGTTTCGCACGAGCCTAACCCTATGCGACTTCACACTCCCTCTGATTGGTTAAGTAGGCGGGCCTTCTGAATTTGTGGCTGTGGTAGCTGGTGACGACCAAATGAACGCGAGACCAAAGACATTGCAGTATGAAGATACGCAGATCCCCGATCATGCGTGTAGGTGTCATGGCGACGTTGGCTGGCTAAGCGCTTGCGTAGAAACACGTCATCGGCTCTAACAGTCGTCTCGCGCCGAACTGCGCAGGTGCAGTCCGTCAAAAATCAAAACGCATGCCTTCGATATAGTCGTTTTTGTCAAATGAAAACGTGTCACCTTCTCGAGGTTGGAGTTAATAACATGTTAAAATACTTAAAACATTGTTTCGTATCTAGCTTGTGCCTTTTAGATAAAAACAAAACAAAGGAAGAACGTTTCGCTTCTCTTAACACCAAACCACGGCCTGCTTCGCAAGTTGTTCCCGGAAGTCTTGCGATGTTGCGCCTCTGGGTTTAAAAACTCTGTGTCGAGATCTCGGCACCATTTTGTGAAGCCACTCAAGCCTGCGAGAGTTGTGGTGGGAATATTTGTATTTTGTTGCTAGTGAGCTAGCAAAACTTGGTGTGAACTGTTAACGACTGACCAAACATAGCTTGCTATTTTTTTATATATATATTTTTCCAATAGCAATTAGCTAAATTAACGTTAAAAGTGGTCTCCTAACTTTTAAAACACGAAAGTGAGTTATCAGTCTACGGATGTCTGGAGATAATATGTCGGGCGGCGGGAGCGTGGTTCGTGGCCCAGCGGGGAACAACGACTGTCGGATCTACGTCGGTAACCTGCCGCCTGATATTCGCACTAAAGACGTGGAGGATGTGTTTTATAAGTACGGGGCGATCCGAGATATCGATCTGAAGAACCGGAGAGGAGGACCTCCGTTCGCTTTTGTGGAATTCGAGGACCCCAGGTAAGTTGACTAAAAACACAATTAATAATCCGCTTTCAGAACCAAACCGATAGCTAAAGTCGCTAAACCGCGGAAAGGGAGCGACTAGCAACCCCTTAGCTACCTCGTGTTGAGGCGGAGATATTGGTTGGTGTTTTGTTGCCAGACAGTTTTTTTTTTTTAAATCAGAGTTTAAAAAATATATACTATATATATATATAGGTTATTTTGCTTTTTCTACTATGGTTAAGAGCCAAGTTATTGAGGTGGTTGTCACTCGTTTCCACAGTCCATAATTCTGGCTAAACGGAGAGCTGCGCAAGATGGCGATGGGCCACGTGACTTTATTTAACGCTTCCCTTTTTAAATGAGTTAAACGCATCTGTCATGGAGGCCATTAGTTTGGCCCAACTGCTTGCCGTACTTTTAGAAGTAATCGCGGAAACATATTTAACTGGGTTTTTTTTTTCTGTAGCTCAGTTGGTAGAGCATGGCGCTTGTAACGCCAGGGTAGTGGGTTCGATCCCCGGGACCACCCATACGTAGAATGTATGCACACATGACTGTAAGTCGCTTTGGATAAAAGCGTCTGCTAAATGGCATATATTATTATATATTATTCTTTCTTCACCCTGCCAGCTTCTACTTGTTTTATTGAGCACCGATGCACCAACTCGCCTTTTTAACTTTCTATGCTCAGTCCCATTATTCTGCCTGTTAACCCAAAACCGTTTGTTTACCGAAGATATTAATAAGGTTACTACTATGTGAGAGCGTCCGCTGTTCGCATGGGTCCACCTTGATGGCCTACGGTGACAGGTTGCTGGCGTGTGTAAATCAAAAGTGAAACATTATATTCTTCTCGTGGTTAACAATCATTCAGGGTGTAAGAACTAACAATTGTCCCAGTCTTTTTCAAGATGTGGCTAATTTTAAAGCACTTTTTTTTTATTTGAGGAAAAACGTTTTATTTTATTTTACATTTTTATAAGGAATCATTGTTTCTAACTGGCTACGGGGTAATTTTATTTGCGTTAACATCTGTAACACGAGAGACACATTTGAACATGTTGGGGAGATTTAAAATGGAAGCCCATTCGTTTTGAATGAAGGAAGCAAAGTGGGCGAGGGGCGGGACCAAAGTTGGGTAAAGCTGAACTTCATGCAAATAATCCGAGACATAGCATTGTTATTTACCAATCCAAGCTCACTGTAGTTTCCAGCCCCTACTGGATTGGCTGTTAATACCTATCACCACCTGGCCTGATTGGTAGCGCCAACATGAGGACGAAGCAATCATGGCTATCTGTTAGTGGGCAGCCTAGTGGTTAGTGTTGGACCTGTTTTTTTTCTTTCTTTTTTCTCCTTTATTTAACCAGGTAGGTCAGTTGAGAACAAGTTCTCATTTACAACTGCGACCTGGCCAAGATAATTCAGTGTGACAAAAACAACAGTTACAAAGAATAAACAAAAGTACAGTCAATAGAAAAGTCTATATACAGTGTGTGCAAATGAGGTGAGATCAGGGAGGTAAGGCAATAAATAGGCCATAGTGGCAAAATAATGACAATATAGCAAATAAACACTGGAGTGATATATACATTTACATTTTACATCTAAGTCATTTAGCAGATGCTCTTATCCAGAGCGACTTACAAATTGGTGCATTCACCTTATGACATCCAGTGGAACAGCCACTTTACAATAGTGCATCTAAATCTTAAAGGGGGGTGAAGGATTACTTATCCTATCCTAGGTATTCCTTAAAGAGGTGGGGTTTCAGGTGTCTCCGGAAGGTGGTGATTGACTCCGCTGTCCTGGCGTCGTGAGGGAGTTTGTTCCACCATTGGGTGGAAGTAGAGGTACTGGGGTGCAAAGGAGAAAAAAAAGAACAATATGGGGATGAGGTAGTTGGATGGGCTGTTTACAGATGGGTAATGTACAGGTGCAGTGATCTGTGAGCTGCTCTGACAGCTGATGCTTAAAGTTAGTGAGGGCGATATGAGTCCCGATCTAAAGTGATTTTTGCCATTTGTTAGTCATTGGCAGCAGAGAACTGGAAGGAAAGACGACCAAAGGAGGCATTGGCTTTGGTGGTGACCGGCGAAATATACCTGCTTGAGCGTGTGCTATGGGTGGCTGCTGCTATGGTGACCAGTGAAATATACCTGCTTGAGCTCGTGCTACGGGTGGGTGCTGCTATGGTGACCAGTGAGCTGAGATAAGGTGGTGCTTTACCAAGCAAAGACTTATAGATGACTTGGAGCCAGTTGGTTTGGTGACCATTATGAAGTGAGGGCCAGCCAACGAGAGCATGCAGGTTGTAGTGGTGGGTAGTATATGGGGCTTTGGTTACAAAACAGATTGCACTGTGATAGACTGCATCTAATTTGCTGAGTAGACGGTTGGAGGCAGCGATTTGGATGGAGCTAGTTAGCTGGCTAGAGGACCGCTAGCCGTGGCTAACAAAGACTAGTAGCTAGTTAGCTGGCTAGCTCCTGATGGACGTTCCAGTTATAAGTAATAAAATGGCAAAAAAATATCTGTACCACATTGGGTGAGTTGCAGGAAAGTATATTTAGTTCGAAGATCGAAGTGAGATTAAGATGTAATGAAAAAAGACCGGCTATTGACACCGATATACATGTCCTACTGCGCCGCCATCTTGTGACCGAAAGGTTGTAAGATCGAATCCCAGAGCTGACAAGGTAAACATCTGTCGTTCTGCCCCTGAACAAGGCAGTTAACCCACTGTTCCTAGGCCGTCATTATAACTGAGTTGCCTAGTTAAATGAAGGTTAAATAAAATGTGCTGCTCGGGTTCACTGGGGGTCTTTTCACACATTTTTCACGGAACAGCCAATCAGACTGTTACATTTTATGTACTTGGTCTGGTTGGTTTCATGGCAACTGTGCAGACATGAAACAACTCAGTGAAAACAGGTAGGCTGCAGAATGTGCTTTTCACAAACTGATGCATAGGCAGCAGAGTGAAGTAGCTAGCTAATTAGCAATTGACCCTCTCAAACTCTGTCTGTGTTACATCTTTCTCTCTCGCTCTCTTGGTGTCTGTCTCCCAGGGATGCTGATGATGCGGTGCACGGTCGTGATGGTTACGACTATGATGGTTACCGTCTCCGGGTGGAGTTCCCCCGTAGTGGGCGTGGGGGAGGGAGAGGGGGTGGTGGCGGCGGCAGGGGTGGCGGCGATGGAGGAGGAGCCCCAAGAGGTCGATACGGACCTCCCTCACGGCGCTCAGAGTACAGAGTCATCGTCTCAGGTCTGTCTTTACCCCTCCCCTCCTGTCTTTACACTGTTGCTCCTCCTCCCTCTCCAGGTCTCCTCCTGTCTTTACTGTGTTGCCCCTCTACTACCACCTCCTCCCTCTCCAGGTCTCCTCCTGTCTTTACTGTGTTGCCCCTCTACTACCACCTCCTCCCTCTCCAGGTCTCCTCCTGTCTTTACTGTGTTGCCCCTCTACCACCTCCTCCTCCCTCTCCAGGTCTCCTCCTGTCTTTACTGTGTTGCCCCTCTACCACCTCCTCCTCCCTCTCCAGGTCTCCTCCTGTCTTTACTGTGTTGCCCCTCTACCACCTCCTCCTCCCTCTCCAGGTCTCCTCCTGTCTTTACTGTGTTGCCCCTCTACCCCCTCCTCCTCCCTCTCCGGGTCTCCTCCTGTCTTTACTGTGTTGCCCCTCTACCACCTCCTCCTCCCTCTCCAAGTCTCCTCCTGTCTTTACACTGTTGCTCCTCCTCCTCCCTCTCCAGGTCTCCTCCTGTCTTTACACTGTTGCTCCTCCTCCTCCCTCTCCAGGTCTCCTCCTGTCTTTACTGTGTTGCCCCTCTACCACCTCCTCCCTCCTCTCCAGGTCTCCTCCTGTCTTTACTGTGTTGCCCCTCTACCACCTTCTCCTCCCTCTCCAGGTCTCCTCCTGTCTTTACAGTGTTGCCCCTCTACCCCCTCCTCCTCCCTCTCCAGGTCTCCTCCTGTCTTTACTGTGTTGCCCCTCTACCACCTCCTCCTCCCTCTCCAGGTCTCCTCCTGTCTTTACTGTGTTGCCCCTCTACCACCTCCTCTCTCTCCAGGTCTCCTCCTGTCTTTACTGTGTTGCCCCTCTACCACCTCCTCCTCCCTCTCCAGGTCTCCTCCTGTCTTTACTGTGTTGCCCCTCTACCACCTCCTCCTCCCTCTCCGGGTCTCCTCCTGTCTTTACTGTGTTGCCCCTCTACCACCTCCTCCTCCCTCTCCGGGTCTCCTCCTGTCTTTACTGTGTTGCCCCTCTACCACCACCTCCTCTCTCTCCAGGTCTCCTCCTGTCTTTACTGTGTTGCCCCTCTACCCCCTCTTCCCTCTCCAGGTCTCCTCCTGTCTTTACTGTGTTGCCCCTCTACCACCTCCCCCTCCTCCTCCCTCTCCAGGTCTCCTCCTGTCTTTACTGTGTTGCCCCTCTACCCCCTCCTCCTCCCTCTCCAGGTCTCCTCCTGTCTTTACTGTGTTGCCCCTCTACCACCTCCTCCTCCCTCTCCAGGTCTCCTCCTGTCTTTACTGTGTTGCCCCTCTACCACCACCTCCTCTCTCTCCAGGTCTCCTCCTGTCTTTACTGTGTTGCCCCTCTACCACCACCTCCTCTCTCTCCAGGTCTCCTCCTGTCTTTACTGTGTTGCCCCTCTACCCCCTCTTCCCTCTCCAGGTCTCCTCCTGTCTTTACTGTGTTGCCCCTCTACCACCTCTTCCCTCTCCAGGTCTCCTCCTGTCTTTACTGTGTTGCCCCTCTACCACCACCTCCTCTCTCTCCAGGTCTCCTCCTGTCTTTACTGTGTTGCCCCTCTACCCCCTCTTCCCTCTCCAGGTCTCCTCCTGTCTTTACTGTGTTGCCCCTCTACCACCTCTTCCCTCTCCAGGTCTCCTCCTGTCTTTACTGTGTTGCCCCTCTACCACCTCCTCCTCCCTCTCCAGGTCTCCTCCTGTCTTTACTGTGTTGCCCCTCTACCACCTCTTCCCTCTCCAGGTCTCCTCCTGTCTTTACTGTGTTGCCCCTCTACCCCCTCCTCCTCCCTCTCCAGGTCTCCTCCTGTCTTTACTGTGTTGCCCCTCTACCACCACCTCCTCTCTCTCCAGGTCTCCTCCTGTCTTTACTGTGTTGCCCCTCTACCCCCTCCTCCTCCCTCTCCAGGTCTCCTCCTGTCTTTACTGTGTTGCCCCTCTACCACCTCCTCCTCCCTCTCCAGGTCTCCTCCTGTCTTTACTGTGTTGCCCCTCTACCACCACCTCCTCTCTCTCCAGGTCTCCTCCTGTCTTTACTGTGTTGCCCCTCTACCACCTCCTCCTCCCTCTCCAGGTCTCCTCCTGTCTTTACTGTGTTGCCCCTCTACCTCCTCCTCCCTCTCCAGGTCTCCTCCTGTCTTTACTGTGTTGCCCCTCTACCTCCTCCTCCCTCTCCAGGTCTCCTCCTGTCTTTACTGTGTTGCCCCTCTACCACCCCCTCCTCCTCCCTCTCCAGGTCTCCTCCTGTCTTTACTGTGTTGCCCCTCTACCTCCTCCTCCCTCTCCAGGTCTCCTCCTGTCTTTACTGTGTTGCCCCTCTACCTCCTCCTCCCTCTCCAGGTCTCCTCCTGTCTTTACTGTGTTGCCCCTCTACCACCTCCTCCTCCCTCTCCAGGTCTCCCCTCTAGTGGTAGCTGGCAGGACCCTGTCTTTACTGTGCTGTCCTCTCCAGGTCTCCCCTCTAGTGGTAGCTGGCAGGACCCTGTCTTTACTGTGCTGTCCTCTCCAGGTCTCCCCTCTAGTGGTAGCTGGCAGGACCCTGTCTTTACTGTGCTGTCCTCTCCAGGTCTCCCCTCTAGTGGTAGCTGGCAGGACCCTGTCTTTACTGTGCTGTCCTCTCCAGGTCTCCCCTCTAGTGGTAGCTGGCAGGACCCTGTCTTTACTGTGCTGTCCTCTCCAGGTCTCCCCTCTAGTGGTAGCTGGCAGGACCCTGTCTTTACTGTGCTGTCCTCTCCAGGTCTCCCCTCTAGTGGTAGCTGGCAGGACCTAAAGGACCACATGCGCGAGGCAGGTGATGTATGTTACGCTGACGTGTTCCGTGACGGTACCGGCGTGGTGGAGTTCGTACGCAAGGAGGACATGACCTACGCTGTCCGCAAGCTGGACAACACCAAGTTCCGCTCCCACGAGGTAGGTCAGAGGTCAGAGGTTGGTCTGGACTCCAGGCGTGGAAAACTGTTGGTTGGAGTCCACACTGTACTCTGTGTCTCTTATCAGGCAGCCTTCTCTCTCTCCTGTGTGTTTAGGGAGAGACTGCGTATGTGCGTGTGAAGGTGGACGGACCTCGCAGCCCGAGTTACGGACGCTCCCGCTCTCGTAGCCGTAGCAACGGGCGTAGCAACGGGCGTAGCAACAGCCGCTCGCGCAGCTTCTCACCGCCGCGACGCAGCCGTCCCTCGCCACGCTACTCACCACGACACTCCCGATCACGCTCCCGCAGCTAGACACAAACCACATACACACACCTCCAGCCCAGCGGCCCCCCAGGGAGAGGATACATCAGACCAGGAGACGGACAGACGCCGCCCGGTGGACATTCTAATGAATTACACCTAATGTTCTCTTGCCTCGGCTACCTCTTGTTCTTTCATCCCCGTTTCCTGGTCTAGTTTGCCTCAGCTGTGGTTTTGGCTTATGACCTCTGTTCTCTTTGTATCTGCTGACCCCTCATCTTCCCCTGCTCTCTTTCCCATCCCCCCATCTGTGTAAAGGGCTTTAATTGTTCTGTTTCTGTTAGTTTTGACTGGGGGGGTGAGAGGTTTAATTTTGTGTTTATGTGGTTATTTTCTTTGGCCTGTTGTGGTGTCTGTGATGTGTTGTTGTGCTGACCTCTGACCTGTCTGTCGTGTCTCTCTGTAGAGATCACAGGAGCAAGCTGATAGGCTGCTGGGAAACAGGAAACTGTTCATATTAGGATTAACAGGAGGAGCAGGAGGAGTCAAATACCAGCCAATGGTATGACTGCAGTAGTCTCTCATCCAATCAGCTGTCAGACCTGATGTTTTAGTGACCAGTAATATTATTGAACTGGTTTTAACTTTCTACTCTTAACTCTCTCATATTAGAGTGCTTTGCCACCTCTCCTTCCCTCAATCCCATCCTCCCCTGGTTTTCTATTCACGGTTTCTGGTCAGAGTAGCATGCATGGTGTGTCTGTGGAGGTAGTGTGTCTGTAGGGTAGTGCGTCGGTAGGGTAGGGTAGTGCGTCTGTAGGGTAGTGCGTAGGTAGGGTAGGGTAGTGCGTCTGTAGGGTAGTGCGTAGGTAGGGTAGGGTAGTGCGTCTGTAGGGTAGGGTAGTGCGTCTGTAGGGTAGTGCGTAGGTAGGGTAGGGTAGTGCGTCTGTAGGGTAGGGTAGTGCGTCGGTAGGGTAGGGTAGTGCGTCGGTAGGGTAGGGTAGTGCGTCTGTAGGGTAGGGTAGTGCGTCGGTAGGGTAGTGCGTCGGTAGGGTGGGGTAGTGCGTCGGTAGGGTAGGGTAGTGCGTCGGTAGGGTAGGGTAGTGCGTCTGTAGGGTAGTGCGTAGGTAGGGTAGGGTAGTGCGTCTGTAGGGTAGTGCGTAGGTAGGGTAGGGTAGTGCGTCTGTAGGGTAGGGTAGTGCGTCTGTAGGGTAGTGCGTAGGTAGGGTAGGGTAGTGCGTCTGTAGGGTAGGGTAGTGCGTCTGTAGGGTAGGGTAGTGCGTCGGTAGGGTAGGGTAGTGCGTCTGTAGGGTAGGGTAGTGCGTCGGTAGGGTAGTGCGTCGGTAGGGTGGGGTAGTGCGTCGGTAGGGTAGGGTAGTGCGTCGGTAGGGTAGGGTAGTGCGTCGGTAGGGTAGGGTAGTGCGTCGGTAGGGTAGTGCGTCGGTGGTGGCAGTATCAATAGGACAGTGTGTGTGTCTGGCATTGTTATTAGTGGTTGGTTAGTCTTGGTTCAGAGAACTTTAGTTATAATGTTGAGGTGAGTTTTGTGTAAATGTCTTCTCTTAAACACAGCTTTCAGAGCCAGCAGGTTGTGATGGCTGATTGGCTGTAGCTAGACTTGGGCGGTATACCGTATACCAATATATCAGACCCAACAACACAGAAATAACACAGTCTTGTATAACTAACCTTGGGGCTGGGCGGTATACCGTATTTTACTATACACAGATATTGATGCAGGGACCGGTTTGGGTTTTTACTTTACCTTCTATAACGATATTTGAACGTTTGGTTTGTTAAATGTGATACGCTGTGTGTAACGTCCGTTTTTATAGTTGACTTGGCTACTTGGGTCGTCTCTCGCCATGCCGCCTTCTAGCCCCGCCCCCCTGTTACTCAAGGAGCATAATGGTTGTTGCTTGACCAGGAGACGCTTTCATTCAGTCTGCATGGTCAATGCTGACCACTACCATGTTGGCTAACCAGGAGACTCTTTCATTCAGTCTGCATGGTCAATGTAACACTACCATGTTGGCTAACCAGGAGACTCTTGCGTTCAGTCTGCATGGTCAATGTAACATTACCATGTTGGCTAACCAGGAGACTCTTTCATTCAGTCTGCATGGTCAATGTAACATTACCATGTTGGCTAACCAGGAGACTCTTTCATTCAGTCTGCATGGTCAATGTAACACTACCATGTTGGCTAACCAGGAGACTCTTTCATTCAGTCTGCATGGTCAATGTAACACTACCATGTTGGCTAACCAGGAGACTCTTTCATTCAGTCTGCATGGTCAATGTAACATTACCATGTTGGCTAACCAGGAGACTCTTTCATTCAGTCTGCATGGTCAATGTAACATTACCATGTTGGCTAACCAGGAGACTCTTTCATTCAGTCTGCATGGTCAATGTAACATTACCATGTTGGCTAACCAGGAGACTCTTTCATTCAGTCTGCATGGTCAATGTAACACTACCATGTTGGCTAACCAGGAGACTCTTTCATTCAGTCTGCATGGTCAATGTAACACGTGCAACAATGTTGATGACAATGCTGTTTTCACTTTGCTTCTGAATATAAATCCACTAGTGTTCTATAATTACACTGTTAGTTTGTTTCTTACATCTGCAAATTTGTATTTTCGTAGCAAGTTGGGCCTATATCTTGTTGGCCGCTAATGCTAACTGCTAGCTCGCTAATAAATGTACCGAATCAGAGCAAATGTAACTAGCTATACAGCCTGATAATACCAGTGATGGTGTAGAACTAAGTCGGCATGTTGGTACAACAGTATTTTAGAAATCAGAGGAACATGTGAATGTCAGTTACATGAAGTGACTAAGAGAACCTTCAATGTAGCCAAAGATTAAGAGTCCCATAGGAAACACTGACCATCACCTTGGTTCCTACCCTGTCACAATAACTCCTCCTGGCATTTTCATGTCAAACAACACAGTATTCAAAGTGCCCACAATTATATTCGAACTATAGAATTAACCCTTCCTAGCTAGTCATTATTTCCTTTTATTTCAACAGTTCACCCAGGTGTTTTGCTCTAAATCTCAAGTCCAATTGCAATATTTGGTTAAAAATAAGGCCTAGTTTGTTTAGTTTTTTTTGCCCATATTGTGCAGCCAGTCTGGCAGTGTGGAAATGATCTCAAATGAGTGCAGAAATGTATGAAAATGTTTTTGGTTGAATTGAACAGAAAAAAGAGACTAATTTGAAATCACATGTATTAGGTTGGTAACAATATTCATAAAGAAAATGTAAGGACTTTTATTGAAAAACATTAAATACTGGCATACCATTTTTTATTTTTATTTTTTATTATTATTTTTTTTTAATAAATGTTTTTACACCGTGATATATTCTGGCCATATCGCCACGCCCTAACAATAGCAGGTTGTGATAGTGTGGCTGATTGGCTGAAGCAGGCTGTGAGTGATTCTAACCTGTTGCTCCTTCCTTCTCTCTGTTGGGTGATCTGTCTCAAGGAGGGCTGTGATTGGAGGAGGGCTCTGTCTCCCCGTCCTGGAGCCAATCAGACCTTCAGGATTCAGGATCAGAGCAGGGATTAGGATTAAGGATGGAGAGAGAACGCGGAGTGGGACAGGAGCATAGGATCGGGACCAGCCCCCAGGCCACAGCCCAGCCCACTGGAACCTAGATACTAGACCTAAGTCACTCAAATGGCTCTCAAACACCCAAAATTAGTTTATTCCCCCCACCCACCCACCCGTGTGGACTCCACAGCGTCCTTCTAGGATCCTGACCAGCGTTCTTTTATTTAAGTGGAGCTCAACGCAAAACCAGGAGTCTGGCTCAGGATGGAGGGAGGCGCACATAAGGAGATTGGTAACTAGAAGGGAATTATAATCTGGGGGGGTTAAATGTGTTTGTTCATTAAAGGGATGGAGGGTAATGTGTTTGTTTGGAGGGAGGGTGTGTTTATTTTTTATTTTTAAGGTTTGCATTGTTTCCTCAGTAGATTTTATGATTAGTTTGTTTCCCAAGTTGGTAACTTTTCATGTTTCAGCACCTCTTCAATAAAGTGTCTTCGACAGGAGCTATGCTATGTCTGTGTGCCTCTGATTCTTGTTCCTGATGATTCTGCTACAGTAGCTACAGCAGGGATGCAAACTAGTCACCTTTCGGGCGAAATGTGCCGTTTTAAATCCAAAATAGGTGACCTACGTGATTTGTGTCGATCCAATGAAACATTTTAGGGGGGGGGGGTCTTTGAATCACTATTGGCTGTCAGTGAATGAGTGACGTGCGTTTGGACCAATCCCGGCTGTTTCCAAGGCTCAGCCAGTCGTTCACATGACAACAGAACGCAGCGCCCGACTGAAAGAAGAGACTTGTCCCGTTACAGCAGCGCGTCTCCCTGAACGGTAACTGAGGTAACGGTAGGTGAGACCGGGGCGAGGCAACGGTAGGAGAGAGACCGGGGCGAGGTAACGGTAGGAGAGAGACCGGGGCCAGGTAACGGTAGGAGAGAGACCGGGGCGAGGTAACGGTAGGTGAGACCGGGGCGAGGTAACGGTAGGAGAGAGACCGGGGCGAGGTAACGGTAGGAGAGAGACCGGGGCGAGGTAACGGTAGGTGAGAGACCGGGGCGAGGTAACGGTAGGTGAGAGACCGGGGCGAGGTAACGGTAGGGGAGAGACCGGGGCGAGGTAACGGTAGGAGAGAGACCGGGGCGAGGTAACGGTAGGTGAGACCGGGGCGAGGTAACGGTAGGAGAGAGACCGGGGCGAGGTAACGGTAGGAGAGAGACCGGGGCGAGGTAACGGTAGGTGAGAGACCGGGGCGAGGTAACGGTAGGTGAGAGACCGGGGCGAGGTAACGGTAGGTGAGAGACCGGGGCGAGGTAACGGTAGGTGATGAAGCCGACTTCATGAGCTGTAACCGAAAAACAACCGGCTTTTGGAGAGTTTGAGCGGAAGGAGAAAGTGGTAGAACAAGTATGATTAGCATCGTTAAGTATCTGGTTAAGCTGGATCGGTTTCTCCGTTAGATAACTTATCCAGAGAAATGTTGAGCAACATTAGCCAACTCAACTGATCAAATCATGTAGTTTATGGTGTGAAAAATTAGCTGGCTGATTGTCAGGCGGTTAACGTTGCAACATCAGATGAGCCAACGTTAGTAACCTTAACCAAATTTGCAATAGTATTAACTTGTAACGTTATACGACTCCTTGCCTTTCCTCAAGTTATAACGCGTTAGGTGCTTATTAGACCATTACATTTCTTTCTCGGTGAACTTTATTTTTGCTCACATGTAGCCTTGTGCACTGGGTTTGTCTATAATGACCATATTCTATTTCTACTTTAAGATGTTTTTCCCCCCAAGTGTAATATTTGTTTGTGTGTGTGGTCACAAGCATTCTATTATAAAGGCTGTCATGACTGAAATATTGGTGTATTGATTTTTTTTCTGAAGACTGTCGTGGAAATTTCCTCTATTTACCAAATCATGGGAGCAAACCATACACAAGTCAGAGTTAGTTATCAAAGTCCATCTTTAATTATATGAGCTCTATCACAATCCTGTGACTCTCAGGCAATTCAGTGTCTAACCATGAATTCTCTGAGAGCCCCCTTACAATGCAACTGAGTTCCTTTAATAGCAAAGACACACAGTCAGACAGCATAGACATAATAAATTGTTCAGCTTTGTATCCTTACTCAAACCCCAGAACCATAAACCAATCCTCCATATCAACAGGCATTTATCAAATTGTCATTTAGATACAACCAACTCTAAATACAAACTCACGGAGAGGATAGAAAGATTCCAGACACTGCCATCCTCCATGTGGAAAAGTAGGGAGTGAACTGGCACACACACAGTGGAGCAAGAGATATGTTTACACATGATGACACTTTGACCTCTCTGCGGCCCATGCAACTTAGTCTTGACATAGAACAGATAACTGCAACCCCGCCACAGTATTATACAAAAATACCATTCTGATGAGAAGTAACTTACACACATTTGATGAATATAAAACATCTTACAAATATTACCAACAAATTCTGACTCTTCCACGACAAGACTTGAGTGTCATTTGCAGTAAAGTCATGGCATATATTATAAAGTCATGGCATATATTATAAAGTCATGGCATATATTATAAGGTCATGGCATATATTATAAAGTCATGGCATATATTATAAAGTCATGGCATATATTATAAAGTCATGGCATATATTATAAAGTCGAGGCATATATTATAAAGTCATGGCATATATTATAAAGTCGAGGCATATATTATAAAGTCATGGCATATATTATAAAGTCATGGCATATATTATAAAGTCATGGCATATATTATAAAGTCATGAATCCAGTCAGTATCTGGTGGTGTTCCCCTGCTCAGATGTTGCACCAACCAATGGTGGCATGCTATTGGCTGTCACGTGGTTCGCTGATAGGTGAAATAACGATCCAGACGTTGTAAGATCTGTCTGGCGTCTGTAAGATCTGTCTGGCGTCTGCAATGTCTGAGCTCTAGAAAGCACCTATTACGTTGTACAGGACAGCGTAGTGACAAATTCAATAAGATTAGCAAGTATGCAACATTTGAGAATAAATCACTATTATTGATAGGAGGGGACTTGAACATTACTATAGATAATTTAACTGATAGATGGCCCCCAGGGAGGCCAACCAATCAGAATTTGGGTTTAATACTTTTTATTGAAAAGTTTGATCTTACTGATATATGGAGAGAGAGGTTTCTGACCGAAAGATCATTCACTTGGTGTAATAAAACAGGTTCCAGACAATACAGAATATATTTTTGTTTTGTATCCAAACTGTCAGATTTCACTGGAAGGCTCTCCCAACAGTGGATGATGGAGGTCTCTGATCTCTCTGTCCCTTCTTGTTTTTTCCGCAGCTCTGTGGATTTTGATGACCAAAGGAAGGAAGGATGCCTTGAGCTCGATCAGCTGCATTTCAAAGTCCTCAATCCCCATCCACTGAAACACAGACAGATCCAAGTCACTGTCCTCAAAGTTGTCTGGCTTGATCAAAAAAATCAAACATTGGGCCAGGTTGCTTGACATCTGACAGAGAACTCTTGACTTCAGTTCCCCCATGTACACTCTGTCAGCACTGACCGTGTGTGGAGTTGACATCCCTTTGAGTTGCTTGAAGTAGCGGAACGTTCCATCTTGAATATCCTTGCGAGTAGACATTTTATTTAGCTTGGCAACGAATGCCTTCCATGCATGTAACAGTTTCAGGACTGTTTCCCCTGAACCCTGAAGATGCACGTCGAGGTGTCCTGTTATGTCAGTGAGAAATATCCGTTTTATAAGCCAACCCCAAGCTCTGGGTAGTTTTGACCCTTTTCAGCCAGAAAGGCTAAAACCGTATCCAAACACTCCACGAACCGTTCCAGAACCTTCCTTCAACATAACCCACCTGACACTGCAGTGAAGAGGCCAAGTCTTTGTGGATTAGTTCCATCTCTTCCAGCAGTTACTGAAACTGTCTGTGTGTCGAAGACGAGCGAACAACAAGGAAATTCACTATTTTATTTACATAGCATCACGGTACCATTTTTAACCACAGTAGCATCACGGTACCATTTAACTACAGTAGCATCACGGTACCATTTTAACCACAGTAGCATCACGGTACCATTTTAACCACAGTAGCATCACGGTACCATTTAACTACAGTAGCATCACGGTACCATTTTAACTACAGTAGCATCACGGTACCATTTAACTACAGTAGCATCACGGTACCATTTAACTACAGTAGCATCACGGTACCATTTTAACTACAGTAGCATCACGGTACCATTTTAACCACAGTAGCATCACGGTACCATTTTAACCACAGTAGCATCACGGTACCATTTTAACCACAGTAGCATCACGGTACCATTTTAACTACAGTAGCATCACGGTACCATTTAACTACAGTAGCATCACGGTACCATTTTAACTACAGTAGCATCACGGGTACCAATTTAACTACAGTAGCATCACAGTAGCATCACGGTACCATTTTAACTACAGTAGCATCACGGTACCATTTAACTACAGTAGCATCACGGTACCATTTTAACTACAGTAGCATCACGGTACCATTTAACTACAGTAGCATCACGGTACCATTTTAACTACAGTAGCATCACGGTACCATTTTAACCACAGTAGCATCACGGTACCATTTAACTACAGTAGCATCACGGTACCATTTTAACTATAGTAGCATCACGGTACCATTTAACTACAGTAGCATCACGGTACCATTTTAACTACAGTAGCATCACGGTACCATTTTAACTACAGTAGCATCACGGTACCATTTTAACTACAGTAGCATCACGGTACCATTTTAACTACAGTAGCATCACGGTACCATTTTAACTACAGTAGCATCACGGTAGCATTTTAACTACAGTAGCATCACGGTACCATTTTAACCACAGTAGCATCACGGTACCATTTTAACTACAGTAGCATCACGGTACCATTTTAACCACAGTAGCATCACGGTACCATTTTAACTACAGTAGCATCACGGTACCATTTTAACCACAGTAGCATCACGGTACCATTTTAACTACAGTAGCATCACGGTACCATTTTAACTACAGTAGCATCACGGTACCATTTTAACTACAGTAGCATCACGGTAGCATTTTAACTACAGTAGCATCACGGTAGCATTTTAACTACAGTAGCATCACGGTAGCATTTTAACTACAGTAGCATCACGGTACCATTTTAACTACAGTAGCATCACGGTACCATTTTAACTACAGTAGCATCACGGTAGCATTTTAACTACAGTAGCATCACGGTACCATTTTTAACCACAGTAGCATCACGGTACCATTTTAACTACAGTAGCATCACGGTACCATTTTTAACCACAGTAGCATCACGGTACCATTTTAACCACAGTAGCAGCACGGTACCATTTTAACCACAGTAGCATCACGGTACCATTTTTAACCACAGTAGCATCACAGTACCATTTTACCTACAGTAGCATCACGGTACCATTTTTAACCACAGTAGCATCACGGTACCATTTAACTACAGTAGCATCACGGTACCATTTTAACTACAGTAGCATCACGGGTACCAATTTAACTACAGTAGCATCACAGTAGCATCACGGTACCATTTTAACTACAGTAGCATCACGGTACCATTTAACTACAGTAGCATCACGGTACCATTTTAACTACAGTAGCATCACGGTACCATTTAACTACAGTAGCATCACGGTACCATTTTAACTACAGTAGCATCACGGTACCATTTTAACCACAGTAGCATCACGGTACCATTTTAACCACAGTAGCATCACGGTACCATTTTAACTACAGTAGCATCACGGTACCATTTTAACTACAGTAGCATCACGGTAGCATTTTAACTACAGTAGCATCACAGTAGCATCACGGTACCATTTTAACTACAGTAGCATCACGGTACCATTTAACTACAGTAGCATCACGGTACCATTTTAACTACAGTAGCATCACGGTACCATTTAACTACAGTAGCATCACGGTACCATTTTAACTACAGTAGCATCACGGTACCATTTAACTACAGTAGCATCACGGTACCATTTTAACTACAGTAGCATCACGGTACCATTTTAACCATAGTAGCATCACGGTACCATTTAACTACAGTAGCATCACGGTACCATTTGAACTACAGTAGCATCACGGTACCATTTTAACTACAGTAGCATCACGGTAGCATTTTAACTACAGTAGCATCACGGTACCATTTTAACTACAGTAGCATCACAGTACCATTTTAACTACAGTAGCATCACGGTACCATTTTAACTACAGTAGCATCACGGTAGCATTTTAACTACAGTAGCATCACGGTACCATTTTTAACCACAGTAGCATCACGGTACCATTTTAACTACAGTAGCATCACGGTACCATTTTTAACCACAGTAGCATCACGGTACCATTTTAACCACAGTAGCAGCACGGTACCATTTTAACCACAGTAGCATCAAGGTACCATTTTTAACCACAGTAGCATCACAGTACCATTTTACCTACAGTAGCATCACGGTACCATTTTTAACCACAGTAGCATCACGGTACCATTTAACTACAGTAGCATCACGGTACCATTTTAACTACAGTAGCATCACGGGTACCAATTTAACTACAGTAGCATCACAGTAGAATCACGGTACCATTTTAACTACAGTAGCATCACGGTACCATTTAACTACAGTAGCATCACGGTACCATTTTAACTACAGTAGCATCACGGTACCATTTAACTACAGTAGCATCACGGTACCATTTTAACTACAGTAGCATCACGGTACCATTTTAACCACAGTAGCATCACGGTACCATTTAACTACAGTAGCATCACAGTACCATTTTAACTACAGTAGCATCACGGTACCATTTTAACTACAGTAGCATCACGGTACCATTTTAACTACAGTAGCATCATGGTACCATTTTAACTACAGTAGCATCACGGTACCATTTTAACTACAGTAGCATCACGGTACCATTTTAACTACAGTAGCATCACGGTAGCATTTTAACTACAGTAGCATCACGGTACCATTTTTAACCACAGTAGCATCACGGTACCATTTTAACTACAGTAGCATCACGGTACCATTTTTAACCACAGTAGCATCACGGTACCATTTTAACCACAGTAGCAGCACGGTACCATTTTAACCACAGTAGCATCACGGTACCATTTTTAACCACAGTAGCATCACAGTACCATTTTACCTACAGTAGCATCACGGTACCATTTTTAACCACAGTAGCATCACGGTACCATTTAACTACAGTAGCATCACGGGTACCAATTTAACTACAGTAGCATCACAGTAGCATCACGGTACCATTTTAACTACACTAGCATCACGGTACCATTTTTAACCACAGTAGCATCACAGTACCATTTTTAACCACAGTAGCATCACGGTACCATTTAACTACAGTAGCATCACGGTACCATTTAACTACAGTAGCATCACGGTACCATTTAACTACAGTAGCATCACGGTACCATTTAACTACAGTAGCATCACGGTACCATTTAACTACAGTAGCATCACGGTACCATTTAACTACAGTAGCATCACGGTACCATTTAACTACAGTAGCATCACGGTACCATTTAACTACAGTAGCATCACGGTACCATTTAACTACAGTAGCATCACGGTACCATTTAACTACAGTAGCATCACGGTACCATTTTAACTACAGTAGCATCACGGTACCATTTAACTACAGTAGCATCACGGTACCATTTTACCTACAGTAGCATCACGGTACCATTTAACTACAGTAGCATCACGGTACCATTTTAACTACAGTAGCATCACGGTACCATTTTAACCACAGTAGCATCACGGTACCATTTTACCTACAGTAGCATCACGGTACCATTTTAACTACAGTAGCATCACGGTACCATTTTAACCACAGTAGCATCACGGTACCATTTTAACTACAGTAGCATCACGGTACCATTTAACTATAGTAGCATCACGGTACCATTTAACTACAGTAGCATCACGGTACCATTTAACTACAGTAGCATCACGGTACCATTTAACTACAGTAGAATCACGGTACCATTTAACTACAGTAGCATCACGGTAGCATTTTAACTACAGTAGCATCACGGTACCATTTAACTACAGTAGCATCACGGTACCATTTAACTACAGTAGCATCACGGTAGCATTTAACTACAGTAGCATCACGGTAGCATTTAACTACAGTAGCATCACGGTACCATTTAACTACAGTAGCATCACGGTACCATTTAACTACAGTAGCATCACGGTACCATTTAACTACAGTAGCATCACGGTACCATTTAACTACAGTAGCATCACGGTACCATTTAACTACAGTAGCATCACGGTACCATTTAACTACAGTAGCATCACGGTACCATTTAACTACAGTAGCATCACGGTACCATTTAACTACAGTAGCATCACGGTACCATTTAACTACAGTAGCATCACGGTACCATTTAACTACAGTAGCATCACGGTACCATTTAACTACAGTAGCATCACGGTACCATTTAACTACAGTAGCATCACGGTACCATTTAACTACAGTAGCATCACGGTACCATTTAACTACAGTAGCATCACGGTACCATTTAACTACAGTAGCATCACGGTACCATTTAACTACAGTAGCATCACGGTACCATTTAACTACAGTAGCATCACGGTACCATTTAACTACAGTAGCATCACGGTACCATTTAACTACAGTAGCATCACGGTACCATTTAACTATAGTAGCATCACGGTACCATTTACCTACAGTAGCATCACGGTACCATTTTAACTACAGTAGCATCACGGTACCATTTTAACTACAGTAGCATCACGGTACCATTTTAACTACAGTAGCATCACGGTACCATTTAACTACAGTAGCATCACGGTACCATTTTAACCACAGTAGCATCACGGTAGCATTTGAACTACAGTAGCATCACGGTACCATTTAACTACAGTAGCATCACGGTACCATTTAACTACAGTAGCATCACGGTACCATTTAACTACAGTAGCATCACGGTACCATTTAACTACAGTAGCATCACGGTACCATTTAACTACAGTAGCATCACGGTACCATTTAACTACAGTAGCATCACGGTACCATTTAACTACAGTAGCATCACGGTACCATTTAACTACAGTAGCATCACGGTACCATTTAACTATAGTAGCATCACGGTACCATTTTAACTATAGTAGCATCACGGTACCATTTTAACCACAGTAGCATCACGGTACCATTTTAACTACAGTAGCATCACGGTACCATTTTAACTATAGTAGCATCACGGTACCATTTTAACCACAGTAGCATCACGGTACCATTTAACTACAGTAGCATCACGGTACCATTTTAACTATAGTAGCATCATGGTACCATTTAACTACAGTAGCATCACGGTACCATTTAACTACAGTAGCATCACGGTACCATTTAACTACAGTAGCATCACGGTACCATTTTAACTATAGTAGCATCACGGTACCATTTAACTACAGTAGCATCACGGTACCATTTAACTACAGTAGCATCACGGTACCATTTTAACTATAGTAGCATCACGGTACCATTTAACTACAGTAGCATCACGGTACCATTTTAACTACAGTAGCATCACGGTACCATTTAACTACAGTAGCATCATGGTACCATTTAACTACAGTAGCATCACGGTACCATTTAACTACAGTAGCATCACGGTACCATTTTAACTATAGTAGCATCACGGTACCATTTAACTACAGTAGCATCACTGTACCATTTTAACTACAGTAGCATCACGGTAGCATTTTAACTACAGTAGCATCACGGTACCATTTTAACTACAGTAGCATCACGGTACCATTTTAACTACAGTAGCATCACGGTACCATTTTAACTACAGTAGCATCACTGTACCATTTTAACTACAGTAGCATCACGGTAGCATTTTAACTACAGTAGCATCACGGTACCATTTTAACTACAGTAGCATCACGGTACCATTTAACTACAGTAGCATCATGGTACCATTTTAACTACAGTAGCATCACGGTACCATTTAACTACAGTAGCATCACGGTACCATTTTAACTACAGTAGCATCACGGGTACCAATTTAACTACAGTAGCATCACGGTACCATTTTAACTACAGTAGCATCACGGTACCATTTAACTACAGTAGCATCACAGTACCATTTAACTACAGTAGCATCACAGTAGCATCACGGTAGCATTTTAACTACAGTAGCATCACGGTACCATTTAACTACAGTAGCATCACGGTACCATTTTAACTACAGTAGCATCACGGTACCATTTTAACCACAGTAGCATCACGGTACCATTTTAACCACAGTAGCATCACGGTACCATTTTAACTACAGTAGCATCACGGTACCATTTTAACTACAGTAGCATCACGGTAGCATTTTAACTACAGTAGCATCACAGTAGCATCACGGTACCATTTTAACTACAGTAGCATCACGGTACCATTTAACTACAGTAGCATCACGGTACCATTTTAACTACAGTAGCATCACGGTACCATTTAACTACAGTAGCATCACGGTACCATTTTAACTACAGTAGCATCACGGTACCATTTAACTACAGTAGCATCACGGTACCATTTTAACTACAGTAGCATCACGGTACCATTTTAACCATAGTAGCATCACGGTACCATTTAACTACAGTAGCATCACGGTACCATTTTAACTACAGTAGCATCACGGTACCATTTTAACTACAGTAGCATCACGGTAGCATTTTAACTACAGTAGCATCACGGTACCATTTTAACTACAGTAGCATCACAGTACCATTTTAACTACAGTAGCATCACGGTACCATTTTAACTACAGTAGCATCACGGTAGCATTTTAACCACAGTAGCATCACGGTACCATTTTTAACCACAGTAGCATCACGGTACCATTTTAACTACAGTAGCATCACGGTACCATTTTTAACCACAGTAGCATCACGGTACCATTTTAACCACAGTAGCAGCACGGTACCATTTTAACCACAGTAGCATCAAGGTACCATTTTTAACCACAGTAGCATCACAGTACCATTTTACCTACAGTAGCATCACGGTACCATTTTTAACCACAGTAGCATCACGGTACCATTTAACTACAGTAGCATCACGGTACCATTTTAACTACAGTAGCATCACGGGTACCAATTTAACTACAGTAGCATCACAGTAGCATCACGGTACCATTTTAACTACAGTAGCATCACGGTACCATTTAACTACAGTAGCATCACGGTACCATTTTAACTACAGTAGCATCACGGTACCATTTAACTACAGTAGCATCACGGTACCATTTTAACTACAGTAGCATCACGGTACCATTTTAACCACAGTAGCATCACGGTACCATTTAACTACAGTAGCATCACAGTACCATTTTAACTACAGTAGCATCACGGTACCATTTTAACTACAGTAGCATCACGGTACCATTTTAACTACAGTAGCATCACGGTACCATTTTAACTACAGTAGCATCACGGTACCATTTTAACTACAGTAGCATCACGGTACCATTTTAACTACAGTAGCATCACAGTAGCATTTTAACTACAGTAGCATCACGGTACCATTTTTAACCACAGTAGCATCACGGTACCATTTTAACTACAGTAGCATCACGGTACCATTTTTAACCACAGTAGCATCACGGTACCATTTTAACCACAGTAGCAGCACGGTACCATTTTAACCACAGTAGCATCACGGTACCATTTTTAACCACAGTAGCATCACAGTACCATTTTACCTACAGTAGCATCACGGTACCATTTTTAACCACAGTAGCATCACGGTACCATTTAACTACAGTAGCATCACGGGTACCAATTTAACTACAGTAGCATCACAGTAGCATCACGGTACCATTTTAACTACACTAGCATCACGGTACCATTTTTAACCACAGTAGCATCACAGTACCATTTTTAACCACAGTAGCATCACGGTACCATTTAACTACAGTAGCATCACGGTACCATTTAACTACAGTAGCATCACGGTACCATTTAACTACAGTAGCATCACGGTACCATTTAACTACAGTAGCATCACGGTACCATTTAACTACAGTAGCATCACGGTACCATTTAACTACAGTAGCATCACGGTACCATTTAACTACAGTAGCATCACGGTACCATTTAACTACAGTAGCATCACGGTACCATTTAACTACAGTAGCATCACGGTACCATTTAACTACAGTAGCATCACGGTACCATTTAACTACAGTAGCATCACGGTACCATTTTAACTACAGCATCACGTAGCATCACGGTACCATTTAACTACAGTAGCATCACGGTACCATTTTACCTACAGTAGTAGCATCACGCATCACCATTTAACTACAGTAGCATCACGGTACCATTTTAACTACAGTAGCATCACGGTACCATTTTAACCACAGTAGCATCACGGTACCATTTTAACTACAGTAGCATCACGGTACCATTTTAACTACAGTAGCATCACGGTACCATTTTAACCACAGTAGCATCACGGTACCATTTTAACTACAGTAGCATCACGGTACCATTTAACTATAGTAGCATCACGGTACCATTTAACTACAGTAGCATCACGGTACCATTTAACTACAGTAGCATCACGGTACCATTTAACTACAGTAGAATCACGGTACCATTTAACTACAGTAGCATCACGGTAGCATTTTAACTACAGTAGCATCACGGTACCATTTAACTACAGTAGCATCACGGTACCATTTAACTACAGTAGCATCACGGTACCATTTAACTACAGTAGCATCACGGTACCATTTAACTACAGTAGCATCACGGTACCATTTAACTACAGTAGCATCACGGTACCATTTAACTACAGTAGCATCACGGTACCATTTAACTACAGTAGCATCACGGTACCATTTAACTACAGTAGCATCACGGTACCATTTAACTACAGTAGCATCACGGTACCATTTAACTACAGTAGCATCACGGTACCATTTAACTACAGTAGCATCACGGTACCATTTAACTACAGTAGCATCACGGTACCATTTAACTACAGTAGCATCACGGTACCATTTAACTACAGTAGCATCACGGTACCATTTAACTACAGTAGCATCACGGTACCATTTAACTACAGTAGCATCACGGTACCATTTAACTACAGTAGCATCACGGTACCATTTAACTACAGTAGCATCACGGTACCATTTAACTACAGTAGCATCACGGTACCATTTAACTACAGTAGCATCACGGTACCATTTAACTACAGTAGCATCACGGTACCATTTAACTACAGTAGCATCACGGTACCATTTAACTACAGTAGCATCACGGTACCATTTAACTACAGTAGCATCACGGTACCATTTAACTACAGTAGCATCACGGTACCATTTAACTACAGTAGCATCACGGTACCATTTAACTATAGTAGCATCACGGTACCATTTACCTACAGTAGCATCACGGTACCATTTTAACTACAGTAGCATCACGGTACCATTTTAACTACAGTAGCATCACGGTACCATTTTAACTACAGTAGCATCACGGTACCATTTAACTACAGTAGCATCACGGTACCATTTTAACCACAGTAGCATCACGGTAGCATTTTAACTACAGTAGCATCACGGTACCATTTAACTACAGTAGCATCACGGTACCATTTAACTACAGTAGCATCACGGTACCATTTAACTACAGTAGCATCACGGTACCATTTAACTACAGTAGCATCACGGTACCATTTAACTACAGTAGCATCACGGTACCATTTAACTACAGTAGCATCACGGTACCATTTAACTACAGTAGCATCACGGTACCATTTAACTATAGTAGCATCACGGTACCATTTAACTATAGTAGCATCACGGTACCATTTACCTACAGTAGCATCACGGTACCATTTTAACTACAGTAGCATCACGGTACCATTTTAACTACAGTAGCATCACGGTACCATTTTAACTACAGTAGCATCACGGTACCATTTAACTACAGTAGCATCACGGTACCATTTTAACTACAGTAGCATCACGGTACCATTTTAACCACAGTAGCATCACGGTACCATTTTAACTACAGTAGCATCACGGTACCATTTAACTACAGTAGCATCACGGTACCATTTAACTACAGTAGCATCACGGTACCATTTAACTACAGTAGCATCACGGTACCATTTAACTACAGTAGCATCACGGTACCATTTAACTACAGTAGCATCACGGTACCATTTTAACCACAGTAGCATCACGGTACCATTTAACTACAGTAGCATCACGGTACCATTTAACTACAGTAGCATCACGGTACCATTTAACTACAGTAGCATCACGGTACCATTTAACTACAGTAGCATCACGGTACCATTTAACTACAGTAGCATCACGGTACCATTTTAACTACAGTAGCATCACGGTACCATTTAACTACAGTAGCATCACAGTAGCATCACGGTACCATTTTAACCACAGTAGCATCACGGTACCATTTTAACTACAGTAGCATCACAGTAGCATCACGGTACCATTTTAACCACAGTAGCATCACGGTACCATTTAACTACAGTAGCATCACGGTACCATTTAACTACAGTAGCATCACGGTACCATTTAACTACAGTAGCATCACGGTACCATTTAACTACAGTAGCATCACGGTACCATTTAACTACAGTAGCATCACGGTACCATTTAACTACAGTAGCATCACGGTACCATTTAACTACAGTAGCATCACGGTACCATTTTAACCACAGTAGCATCACGGTACCATTTAACTACAGTAGCATCACGGTACCATTTAACTACAGTAGCATCACGGTACCATTTAACTACAGTAGCATCACGGTACCATTTAACTACAGTAGCATCACGGTACCATTTAACTACAGTAGCATCACGGTACCATTTTAACTACAGTAGCATCACGGTACCATTTAACTACAGTAGCATCACAGTAGCATCACGGTACCATTTTAACCACAGTAGCATCACGGTACCATTTTAACTACAGTAGCATCACAGTAGCATCACGGTACCATTTTAACCACAGTAGCATCACGGTACCATTTAACTACAGTAGCATCACGGTACCATTTAACTACAGTAGCATCACGGTACCATTTAACTACAGTAGCATCACGGTACCATTTAACTACAGTAGCATCACGGTACCATTTAACTATAGTAGCATCACGGTACCTTTTAACTATAGTAGCATCACGGTGCCATTTTAACTACAGTAGCATCACAGTAGCATCACGGTACCATTTTAACCACAGTAGCATCACGGTACCATTTAACTACAGTAGCATCACGGTACCATTTAACTACAGTAGCATCACGGTACCATTTAACTACAGTAGCATCACGGTACCATTTAACTACAGTAGCATCACGGTACCATTTAACTATAGTAGCATCACGGTACCTTTTAACTATAGTAGCATCACGGTGCCATTTTAACTACAGTAGCATCACAGTAGCATCACGGTACCATTTTAACCACAGTAGCATCACGGTACCATTTAACTACAGTAGCATCACGGTACCATTTAACTACAGTAGCATCACGGTACCATTTAACTACAGTAGCATCACGGTACCTACATTTGAATTTTAAATATTTGAACACATATCCGTGCCGTGGGGGATATCTTCGTGGGCTATACTCAGCCTTGTCTCCGGTGTCCTATGAATGAAGTATTCTTCCTCTCCCTCCCCTTCCAGAGGCGCTGAGCCCTGAGCCATGCCTCAGGACTACTTGGCCTGTCCCCAGTCCACCTAATCGTGCTGCTGCTCCAGTTTCAACTGTTCTACATGCGGCTATGGAACCCTGACCTGTTCACCGGACGTGCTACCTTGTCCCAGACCTGCTGTTTTTTGATGATCTACTGCACCTGCTGTCTCTAACTCTTAATGATCAGCTATGAAAACCCAACTGACATTTACTCCTGAGGTGCTGACCTGTTGCACCCTCTACAACGACTGTGATTATTATTATTGGACCATGCTGGTCATTTATGAACATTTGAACATCTTGGCCATGTTCTGTTATAATCTCCACCCGGCACAGCCAGAAGAGGACTGGCCACCCCTCATAGTCTGGTTCCTCTCTAGGTTTCTTCCTAGGTTCTGGCCTTTGGAGGGAGTTTTTCCTAACCACAGTGCTTCTACACCTGCATTTGCTTTCTGTTTGGGGTTTTAGTCTGGGTTTCTGTACAGCACTTTGTGACATCGGCTGATGTAAAAAGGGTCTTTATAAATACATGTCATTTATTGAGTAAATTGTAAAACATTTAAACTAAATCATTATTAGGTATTCTGTCTCCATGACACTAGCTGAATGTTTTCTCTCAACTCCTGTCAACTCCTGTCTCGTTAATGAGAGAGGATCTGTAGAGGACGTAAACACATCACAGTGTTGTTCAATAATATAGTAACGTCCTCAACGACAAATACTGCCGTTTGAGACATGGAAAATACCAAACGTAACCATGCAAACGAAATACGTTATACTTTGTTTTCCATATTCCACTGATGAGACAATGGCGACACCATGTGGACACGAGGTACAACCACAAACATATCCAGGCTTTATAATCAATCCACGACTCACCGGTTGGTTGAACTAGACTGGGATCGAGTCGTCATGCCTTTTTCCTCGTCTCCACGCTGTTTCAATGGACGCCTTCGACTTGTTTCGTAAACTCGGAGCCGGAGCGAAATTTGATTTCAAGAGGTTTGGTAAAGATGCCGAACGATTTAAGGTAATGAGGACGATGTCCAATATTTCTCTATTCGTGTTCAGCGAGTAGTATTTGAACCCTGCAAAGATTTGAGCGGTTCGTTAGCGTGTCTTGCCCTCGATCTGTAGAGACACAGTCCAGCTAAATTAGCTAGTTTCAGGTTTAAAATGAATACATCTCGAACTCAATGTTTCGTTTATTCTCAGAAATTGAAGTCCCGGATGATATTATCTATGTAACTTTCGATTGTTTTGGTTAACTAACATTATTCTGAACGTTTTGCAGTGAGATGTATCAGCACATATATCACATTAGGATTTAGCGGTCTTGGGGTATTGCTAGTAGTAGTAGTAGTAGTAGTAGTAGTAGTAGTAGTAGTAGTAGTATACTCTTGTCATTAACAATAGTTATATGTATTTATGGTACGTGTGTGCGTTCCAGGTGGTGAGATCTCAAGAGAAAGATGTATCTGACCACTATGGGATCGACTTTTTCGGGACCGGAACAACCCACGGCAACCAGGAGCAGAGAGCGGAGGAGAAGCAAGACGAGGAGGGAGAGGGAGATGCTGCTGCAGGGAAAAGGAAACGACAGGATGAGGAGAAGACTGCAAAGAAGAAGAAAGATACTCAGGCTGAAGGTAGTATTTGGAGGCTTGTGTTCTACAGTGCGGTGAAAAAGTATTTACCCCTTTCTGATTCTCTATTGTTGATACTGAATGTTAAATCTTCAACCAAAACCTAATATTAGATAAAGATAACCTGTGTTTACAAATGGCAAAAAAAGAGTACTTATTCAATTAACAAAGTTATGTAACACCCAATGCCCCTGTGTGTAAAAGTAATTGTCCACTTACACTCAATAACTGGTTGTGCCACCTTTAGCTCCAGTGACTCCAACCAACCACTTCCTGTTGTTGATCAGTCCACCTTTAGCTGCAGTGACTCCAACCAACCACTTCCTGTTGTTGATCAGTCCACCTTTAGCTCCAGTGACTCCAACCAACCACTTCCTGTTGTTGATCAGTCCACCTTTAGCTCCAGTGACTCCAACCAACCACTTCCTGTAGTTGATCAGTCCACCTTTAGCTCCAGTGACTCCAACCAACCACTTCCTGTTGTTGATCAGTCCACCTTTAGCTGCAGTGACTCCAACCAACCACTTCCTGTAGTTGATCAGTCCACCTTTAGCTCCAGTGACTCCAACGAAACACTTCCTGTAGTTGATCAGTCCACCTTTAGCTCCAGTGACTCCAACGAAACACTTCCTGTCGTTGATCAGTCCACCTTTAGCTCCAGTGACTCCAACGAAACACTTCCTGTCGTTGATCAGTCCACCTTTAGCTCCAGTGACTCCAACGAAACACTTCCTGTAGTTGATCAGTCCACCTTTAGCTCCAGTGACTCCAACCAACCACTTCCTGTCGTTGATCAGTCCACCTTTAGCTGCAGTGACTCCAACCAACCACTTCCTGTAGTTGATCAGTCCACCTTTAGCTGCAGTGACTCCAACCAACCACTTCCTGTTGTTGATCAGTCCACCTTTAGCTCCAGTGACTCCAACCAACCACTTCCTGTAGTTGATCAGTCCACCTTTAGCTGCAGTGACTCCAACCAACCACTTCCTGTAGTTGATCAGTCCACCTTTAGCTGCAGTGACTCCAACCAACAACTTCCTGTCGTTGATCAGTCCACCTTTAGCTGTAATAACTCCAACCAACCACTTCCTGTAGTTGATCAGTCCACCTTTAGCTCCAGTGACTCCAACGAAACACTTCCTGTCGTTGATCAGTCCACCTTTAGCTGTAATAACTCCAACCAACCACTTCCTGTAGTTGATCAGTCCACCTTTAGCTCCAGTGACTCCAACGAAACACTTCCTGTAGTTGATCAGTCCACCTTTAGCTGTAATAACTCCAACCAACCACTTCCTGTTGTTGATCAGTCCACCTTTAGCTGCAGTGACTCCAACCAACCACTTCCTGTAGTTGATCAGTCCACCTTTAGCTCCAGTGACTCCAACGAAACACTTCCTGTAGTTGATCAGTCCACCTTTAGCTCCAGTGACTCCAACGAAACACTTCCTGTCGTTGATCAGTCCACCTTTAGCTCCAGTGACTCCAACGAAACACTTCCTGTCGTTGATCAGTCCACCTTTAGCTCCAGTGACTCCAACGAAACACTTCCTGTAGTTGATCAGTCCACCTTTAGCTCCAGTGACTCCAACCAACCACTTCCTGTCGTTGATCAGTCCACCTTTAGCTGCAGTGACTCCAACCAACCACTTCCTGTAGTTGATCAGTCCACCATTAGCTGCAGTGACTCCAACCAACCACTTCCTGTTGTTGATCAGTCCACCTTTAGCTCCAGTGACTCCAACCAACCACTTCCTGTAGTTGATCAGTCCACCTTTAGCTGCAGTGACTCCAACCAACCACTTCCTGTAGTTGATCAGTCCACCTTTAGCTCCAGTGACTCCAACGAAACACTTCCTGTAGTTGATCAGTCCACCTTTAGCTCCAGTGACTCCAACGAAACACTTCCTGTCGTTGATCAGTCCACCTTTAGCTCCAGTGACTCCAACGAAACACTTCCTGTCGTTGATCAGTCCACCTTTAGCTCCAGTGACTCCAACGAAACACTTCCTGTAGTTGATCAGTCCACCTTTAGCTCCAGTGACTCCAACCAACCACTTCCTGTCGTTGATCAGTCCACCTTTAGCTGCAGTGACTCCAACCAACCACTTCCTGTAGTTGATCAGTCCACCATTAGCTGCAGTGACTCCAACCAACCACTTCCTGTTGTTGATCAGTCCACCTTTAGCTCCAGTGACTCCAACCAACCACTTCCTGTAGTTGATCAGTCCACCTTTAGCTGCAGTGACTCCAACCAACAACTTCCTGTCGTTGATCAGTCCACCTTTAGCTGTAATAACTCCAACCAACCACTTCCTGTAGTTGATCAGTCCACCTTTAGCTGCAGTGACTCCAACCAACAACTTCCTGTCGTTGATCAGTCCACCTTTAGCTGTAATAACTCCAACCAACCACTTCCTGTAGTTGATCAGTCCACCTTTAGCTCCAGTGACTCCAACCAACCACTTCCTGTAGTTGATCAGTCCACCTTTAGCTGCAGTGACTCCAACCAACCACTTCCTGTAGTTGATCAGTCCACCTTTAGCTGCAGTGACTCCAACCAACCACTTCCTGTCGTTGATCAGTCCACCTTTAGCTGCAGTGACTCCAACCAACCACTTCCTGTAGTTGATCAGTCCACCTTTAGCTGCTAGGACTCCAACCAACCACTTCCTGTAGTTGATCAGTCCACCTTTAGCTGCAGTGACTCCAACCAACCACTTCCTGTAGTTGATCAGTCCACCTTTAGCTGCAGTGACTCCAACCAACCACTTCCTGTCGTTGATCAGTCCACCTTTAGCTGTAATAACTCCAACCAAACACTTCCTGTAGTTGATCAGTCCACCTTTAGCTCCAGTGACTCCAACCAAACACTTCCTGTAGTTGATCAGTCCACCTTCAGCTGCAGTGACTCCAACCAACCACTTCCTGTAGTTGATCAGTCCACCTTTAGCTGTAATAACTCCAACCAACCACTTCCTGTAGTTGATAAGTCTCTCACATCGATGTGGAGGAATTTTGGCCCACTCTTCCATGCAGAAATGCTTTAACTCAGTGACATTTTTGGGTTTTCAAGCTTGAAATGCTTGTTTCAAGTCCTGCCACAACATCTCAATTGGGATTAGGTCTGGACTTTGACTTGGCCATTTCCAAAACTTAATGTGTTGCTTTTTGGGCATCTTTCCACAGTGGTGTGTATGTGTGTTCTGTGTGTTTCAACTGGAGCAGCTTATTGTTGTTTAAAATGACCCATGAATGAATTCAGCGTTCTGATGGTCCCTGTCGCTTTGTTGTAGTGGCGTGTGAGGAGACCGAGGGCATCCTGTGGACCTCCTCTGCAGACAGGAAGTCTAAAGGCTTGAAGGAGGGGAGGGACAGAGACAAGACATCCATGAAGAGACTCCAACACCTCCACCAAGAGAAGGTACACACACATACACATACACACACACACACACACACACACACACACACACACACACACACAGCTCTTCGCTCTGTCTACCTGTTGAATCTCATCTCTGTGTGTTGTCAGGTGAACCGTGTCCGTATGCAACATCGTATCAACGTGCATGGCTGTGACGTGCCTGACCCAGTGTGCACCTTCTCCGAGCTGCAGTCCGAGTACGACCTGAACCCACGCGTCCTCCAGAACCTGTCCGCAGCTGGACTCACCATACCCACCCCCATCCAGATGCAGGCTATACCCCTGATGATGCATGTGAGTACACAGAGATGCATGACTGTATGGATATATAGAATGGAACACAGGGACTGAGTGTGGATATATATAGAATGGAACACAGGGACTGAGTGGATATATATAGAATGGAACACAGGGACTGAGTGTGGATATATATAGAATGGAACACAGGGACTGAGTGGATATATATAGAATGGAACACAGGGACTGAGTGTGGATGTATATAGAATGGAACACAGGGACTGAGTGTGGATGTATATAGAATGGAACACAGGGACTGAGTGTGGATGTATATAGAATGGAACACAGGGACTGAGTGTGGATGTATATAGAATGGAACACAGGGACTGAGTGTGGATATATATAGAATGGAACACAGGGACTGAGTGTGGATGTATATAGAATGGAACACAGGGACTGAGTGTGGATGTATATAGAATGGAACACAGGGACTGAGTGTGGATGTATATAGAATGGAACACAGGGACTGAGTGTGGATGTATATAGAATGGAACACAGGGACTGAGTGTGGATGTATATAGAATGGAACACAGGGACTGAGTGTGGATATATATAGAATGGAACACAGGGACTGAGTGTGGATATATATAGAATGGAACACAGGGACTGAGTGTGGATATATATAGAATGGAACACAGGGACTGAGTGTGGATATATATAGAATGGAACACAGGGACTGAGTGTGGATATATATAGAATGGAACACAGGGACTGAGTGTGGATATATATATAGAATGGAACACAGGGACTGAGTGTGGATATATATATAGAATGGAACACAGGGACTGAGTGTGGATATATATATAGAATGGAACACAGGGACTGAGTGTGGATATATATATATAGAATGGAACACAGGGACTGAGTGTGGATATATATATATAGAATGGAACACAGGGACTGAGTGTGGATGTATAGAATGGAACACAGACTGAGTGTGGATGTATAGAATGGAACACAGACTGAGTGTGGATATATAGAATGGAACACAGACTGAGTGTGGATATATATAGAATGGAACACAGACTGAGTGTGGATATATATAGAATGGAACCCAGACTGATGAGTGTGGATGTATAGAATGGAACACAGACTGTTGAGTGTGGATGTATAGAATGGAACACAGACTGTTGAGTGTGGATGTATAGAATGGAACACAGACTGTTGAGTGTGGATGTATAGAATGGAACACAGACTGTTGAGTGTGGATGTATAGAATGGAACACAGACTGTTGAGTGTGGATGTATAGAATGGAACACAGACTGTTGAGTGTGGATGTATAGAATGGAACACAGACTGAGTGTGGATGTATAGAATGGAACACAGACTGTTGAGTGTGGATGTATAGAATGGAACACAGACTGTTGAGTGTGGATATATAGAATGGAACACAGACTGAGTGTGGATATATAGAATGGAACACAGACTGAGTGTGGATGTATAGAATGGAACACAGACTGAGTGTGGATATATATAGAATGGAACACAGACTGAGTGTGGATGTATAGAATGGAACACAGACTGAGTGTGGATATATAGAATGGAACACAGACTGAGTGTGGATATATAGAATGGAACACAGACTGAGTGTGGATGTATAGAATGGAACACAGACTGAGTGTGGATGTATAGAATGGAACACAGACTGAGTGTGGATATATATAGAATGGAACACAGACTGAGTGTGGATATATATAGAATGGAACACAGACTGAGTGTGGATATATATAGAATGGAACACAGACTGAGTGTGGATATATATAGAATGGAACACAGACTGAGTGTGGATATATATATAGACTGGAACACAGACTGAGTGTGGATGTATAGACTGGAACACAGACTGAGTGTGGATGTATAGAATGGAACACAGACTGAGTGTGGATGTATAGAATGGAACACAGACTGAGTGTGGATGTATAGAATGGAACACAGACTGAGTGTGGATGTATAGAATGGAACACAGACTGAGTGTGGATGTATAGAATGGAACACAGACTGAGTGTGGATATATAGAATGGAACACAGACTGAGTGTGGATATATATAGAATGGAACCCTAAATAATATCATTGTATGCATCTCTCTCACCCCTCTCCCAGGGTCGTGAGTTGTTGGCGTGTGCTCCGACAGGTTCGGGGAAGACTCTAGCGTTCTGTCTCCCTCTCCTGACACACCTGAAACAGCCTGCTAACCTCGGCATCAGAGCTCTGGTCATCTCTCCCACCAGGGAACTGGCCAGCCAGGTACACACATATATAGAAGTGTTTGGTCGTCATGCCTCATAAACAAATCCATGTCTTGTGGTCGTTGTGCCTTGGGGTGAGTATAATAAGAATTTCCTGCTCTCAATCGCCCGTGCTCCTCTCACCTCTCACTCACCAGGCTCTCTCAGATATTCGCCTGTGCTCCTCTCACCTCTCACCTCTCACCTCTCACCTCTCACTCACCAGGCTCTCTCAGATATTCGCCCGTGCTCCTCTCACCTCTCACCTCTCACTCACCAGGCTCTCTCAGATATTCGCCTGTGCTCCTCTCACCTCTCACCTCTCACTCACCAGGCTCTCTCAGATATTCGCCCGTGCTCCTCTCACCTCTCACTCACCAGGCTCTCTCAGATATTCGCCTGTGCTCCTCTCACCTCTCACCTCTCACTCACCAGGCTCTCTCAGATATTCGCCCGTGCTCCTCTCACCTCTCACCTCTCACTCACCAGGCTCTCTCAGATATTCGCCTGTGCTCCTCTCACCTCTCACCTCTCACTCACCAGGCTCTCTCAGATATTCGCCTGTGCTCCTCTCACCTCTCACCTCTCACTCACCAGGCTCTCTCAGATATCGCAATTCTTATTAGCCAATGCCGGCACTTGATCGGGTCCTTGTCACAGGCATTGCAGCTTGGAAGTAGGTTACGCGTGAAGTAGGACTCACCGGGGGAGGCCACACACGTCCTCATTGAATTCCGAGGCGCGTAATTGAGGATGATAGAACTGTCCACATTTTACTTTTCGTCAGCCGACAAGATGAGTAACGAACACTGTCGATCTACTATCCAACAGTTGACCTGGTCTATTGGTCAGCTTGTCCTTCTGTGTGAGAAATACATATTGCAAACATAGTCAGGGAGAGTTGTGGTAACGATAGACCCCAAACTAATACAACCACTATATATGTCAAATACATTTTAAAAGCAATGAGGTTCATGCAGCATGACATTTAGCTTAAGCACAGCGATGTGCACACGGCAGTAGGCTATAAACGCAAATGTTATAAAATTCAATTACCGGAAAACACCGTTCTCAAAAGTGCACTGCAAATGCCAGCGGTTTGATTTGACAAGAGATGAAGATCTCCTTCACCAATGTAGAAAGACGGAAGATCTGAAGATGCAACAACAAGCATGGGTTGTTGCTATGGTTGTTGCTATGGGTTGTTGCTATGGGTTGTTGCTATGGGTTGTTGCTGTGGGTTGTTGCTATGGGTTGTTGCTGTGGGTTGTTAATATGTGTAATATTGTGTCTTTGGCTGCTGGACAATTATAGAACATGGGGAACAACGGGCTCTGGCCCCTCTATCGGCACAACGGGCTCTGGCCTCCCTCTATCGGCACAACGGGCTCTGGCCTCCCTCTATCGGCACAACGGGCTCTGGCCTCCTCTATCGGGAACAACGGGCTCTGGCCTCCTCTATCGGGAACAACGGGCTCTGGCCTCCCTCTATCGGCACAACGGGCTCTGGCCTCCCTCTATCGGCACAACGGGCTCTGGCCTCCCTCTATCGGCACAACGGGCTCTGGCCTCCCTCTATCGGCACAACGGGCTCTGGCCTCCTCTATCGGCACAACGGGCTCTGGCCTCCCTCTATCGGCACAACGGGCTCTGGCCTCCCTCTATCGGCACAACGGGCTCTGGCCTCCCTCTATCGGCACAACGGGCTCTGGCCTCCCTCTATCGGCACAACGGGCTCTGGCCTCCCTCTATCGGCAACAACGGGCTCTGGCCTCTATCGGCACAACGGGCTCTGGCCTCCCTCTATCGGCACAACGGGCTCTGGCCTCCCTCTATCGGCACAACGGGCTCTGGCCTCCCTCTATCGGCACAACGGGCTCTGGTCTCTCTCTATCGGCACAACGGGCTCTGGCCTCCCTCTATCGGCACAACGGGCTCTGGCCTCTCTCTATCGGGAACAACGGGCTCTGGCCTCTCTCTCTATCGGGAACAACGGACCTCAGACTGGGGTCAAGGTTCAGCTTCCAACAGGACAACGACCCTAAGCAACAACCCTAAGCACACAGCCAAGGCAATTTTAACTTAACGCAGCCATGAGGGCATTATCAGCTTTCCGGTTGGCTGGTCTCAGACGATACTGCAGGTGTAGAAGCCGGATGTCCTTGGCTGGCGTGGTTACACGTGGTCTGGCGTGGTTACACGTGGTCTGGCGTGGTTACACGTGGTCTGGCGTGGTTATACGTGGTCTGGCGTGGTTACACGTGGTCTGGCGTGGTTACACGTGGTCTGGCGTGGTTACACGTGGTCTGGCGTGGTTACACGTGGTCTGGCGTGGTTACACGTGGTCTGGCGTGGTTACACGTGGTCTGGCGTGGTTACACGTGGTCTGCGGTTGTGAGGCAATTTGGATGCAATGACAAATTCTCAAAATGACTGAGGTGGCTTATGGTAGAGAAATTACCCTTAAATTATCTGGCAACAGCTCTGATGGACATTCCTACAGTCAGCATGCCAACTGCATGCTCCCTCAACTTGACACATCTGAGGCATTGTGTTGTGTGACACAACTGCACATTTCAGAGTGGCCTTTTATTGACCCCAGCAGAAGGTGCACCTGTG
>NW_026278482.1:0-8621 GCF_023373465.1 Oncorhynchus keta | reverse complement strand
TTCTTCATGCGATTGACGGGATTTGAGCCTGGTCTGGTATCAGCAGTAAATCGTTCTCGTCAGACTAAAAGAAAAATCTTTGTCCAGTTCGAGGTGAGTAATTGCAGCTCTGATATCCAGAAGCTCTTTTTGGTTATAAGAGACAGTGGCAGAAACATTATGTACAAGTTACAAACAACACGAAAAAACACAAAATTGCACAATTTTAAGAGCCCGTAAAAGAGCAGCCATCTCCTCCGACGCCATTATTGAAGGTTATTGTGCATTTTCCAGAAACTTAATGGAATTGCCAGAAGTTGCTGTGCATTTGTCATTTCTTAATTGGAAACTACTTGACAGTAAGTCACTACATTACTGACAAAATGTTGTCAGTAACCTACAGTAACCTTGGGGCATTATACAAAATGTTGCCAGTAAACTTGCTGCCACTAGCAATCTTTACAACATGCCCATAACTTGCTGATTGGCAGCATACTGTTACATGTAAAATGTCACGTGAAAATGTGTTAAAACGTGTTATTGGAACACTTCAAATGTGTAATTTTACATGTGAAATCATGTGAAAACGTGTTTTTGGAACACTTCACATTACAAATATATATTTTTAAACATCACGCGATCATGTTCTTCACATGTGCAATCCATGTTCAGCTAAACTATGACCACACCACAGTTTGAACTCACAAGCTGTAGTTATAAGGCATACTGACCTTTCTGCTGCACAAAAAAGTCGGTAGTATTTCCCATACACATTAAATACCTCAAATGCATCGCTGCACTTAGCAAAGGACTGCCATCTGCACTGATTTTTAGTTAAAATTTAATCAGACTTTTCTCTCATCAATGAGATCAATGAGTACATGAACTCATTTCAGCAATTTAAAGGTTTTCTTTCTAGTGGTGTAATGTTGGTGGGGTATAAAATTCAGTTTTAATGTTACACCTGAATCAGTAGATATACATATATATGTACAGAATATACAGTGCATTTTGAATGTATTCAGACCCATTGACTATTTCAACATTTTGTTACGTTACAGCCTTATTCTAAAATGGATTGAAAAAAATCCTCATCAATCTACATACAATACACCATAATTACAAAGCAAAAACAGTTTTTTAAATATTTGTTTTTGGGGGAAATATACAATTTACATAAGTATTCAGTCCCTTTACTCAGTACTTTGTTGAAGCACCTATGGCAGCGATTACAGGCTCAAGTCTTCTTGGGTGTGATGATACAAGTTTGGCACAGCTGCATTTGGGGAGTTTCTCCCATTCTTCTCTGCAGATCCTCTAAAGCTCTGTCAGGTTGGATGGGGAGTGTCGCTGCACAGTTATTTTCAGGTCTCTCCAGAGATGTTCGATCAGGTTCAAGTCCAGGCTCTAGCTGGTCCACTCAAGGAAATTCAGAGACCTGTCCCGAAGCCACTCCAGCATGGTCTTGGCTGTGCTTTGGGTCGCTGTCCTGTTGGAAGGTGAACCTTTGCCCCAGTCGGAGGTCCTGAGAGCTCTGGAGCAGGTTTTCATCAAGGATCTCTCTGCACTTTACTCTGTTCATCTTTCCCTCGACCCTGACTAGTTTCCCAGTCCCTGCTGCTGAAAAACATCCCAACAGCGTGATGCTGCCACGACCATGTTTCACCATAGGGATGGTGCCAGGTTTCCTCCAGACGTGACACTTGGCATTCAGGCCAAAGAGTTCAATCTTGGTTTCATCAGACCATAGAATCTTGTTAAGATGGTCTGAGAGTCCTTTAGGTGCCTTGTGGCAAACTCCAACGGGCAGTCATATGCCTTTTACTGAGGAGTGGCTTCCGTCTCGCCGCTCTATCATAAAGGCCTGATTGGTTGAGTGCTACAGAGATGGTTGTCCTTCTGGAAGATTCTCCCATCTCCACAGAGGAATTCTGGAGCTCTGTCAGAGTGACCATCGGGTTCTTGGTCACCTCACTCGTCAGTCTATTCTTGTTCAGATAAATGAAGGCTATTCCATGCGAGAAATTGCCAAGAAACTGAAGATCTCGTACAACGCTGTGTACTACTCCCTTCACAGAACAGAGAAAACTGTCTCTAACCAGAATAGAATGGGGAGTGGGAGGCCCCGGTGCACAACTGAGCAAGAAGACAAGTGCATTAGATTGTCTACTTTGAGAAACAGACGCCTCACAAGTCCTCAACTGGCAGCTTCAGTAAATAGTACCCGCAAAACACCAGTCTCAACGTCAACAGTGAAGACGCAACTCTGGGATGCTGGACTTCTAGGCAGCACCCCCCTTATAGACTTGACCACTGGTTCTATCCTGGGCTAATGGGGCCCAGCCTGCACTGGGACGTCATCCTGCAAGCTCTGGTAAAGCCTCGGATTTCTCCGCCGTTCCCGCAGAGTTCCAGGACCTCCTGGAGGTTTTCAGCAAGGCTCGTGTCACCTCCCTTACCCCGCATTGTCCCTACGGCACCACACTTTATTCCATGTCTGGTCCTGAGACCAAGGCCATGGAGGAGTACATTGAGGACTCTCTGGCTGCTGGGAGCATTCTTCCTCCCCTGTCGGCACAGGGTTCTTCTTCGTGGAAAAGAATGTCAAGACCATACGTCCATGTATAGACTACCGGGACCTCAATGCATCACGGTTAGGAATCGTTACCCTCTACCACTCCTCTCCTCGACTTTTGAATCTCTCCAGGGGGCAATCATCTTTTCCAAGTTGGTCCTTCGGAACGCCTACCATCTATTTCGGATACACAAAGGAGACGAGTGGAAGACAGCCTTCAACACAGCTAAGGGACACTATGAGTACCTGGTCACACCGTTTGGACTCACCAACACTCCCGCAGTGTTCCAAGCCCTGGTCAATTATCTGCTCCGTGACATGTTTGTCTACCTCAACAACATCCTTGTTTTTTCCCGTTCTGCTCAAGAACATGTCCTCCATGTTTGACAAGTCTTTCAGTGCCTACTGGAGAACCAGTTGTTTGTGAAAGCAGAGAAGTGGGAATTCCATCGCTCCACTATTTCTTTTCTGGGATATATCATCACTGAAGGGAATGTTCAGATGGATCCTGAAAAGGTTAGTGCGGTGGTGGATTGGCCCCAACCCACATCCAGAGTGCTCATTTCTACCGCTGCTTCATTCATGGCTCCAGCACCCTGGCTTCTCTCCTCTCTGTACTCACTTCTCCCAAGGTGCCATTCACATGGTCGCTCTGTTGACAGGGCATTTTTGGACCTTAAGCATCCGTTTACTATAGCCCCATCCTCAACCTTTCGGATCCGTCCTGTCAGTTTGTGGTTGAGGTCGACACTTCTAGAGTGGGGGCACTGGAGTGGGGGCCGTCCTGTGGGGGCCGTCCTATCCCAGCGTTCTGCCCAGGACCAAAGGCTGCGTCCCTGTGCCTTCCTGTCCCATCGTCTCAGTCCCGCTGAGAGAAACTATGACATAGGAAATTGGGAAGTGCTGGCGGTCACAATGGAGTTGGAAGAGTGGAGGGACGGAACATCCATTTTTGGTGTATACATCCCACTTTTCATGTGTCCAGGATTAAGCCTTTGTCTTATAGCCCTTTATCTCCTGTTTCAAATCCCAAGCAAGGACATGTTGAATAATAATTACTGTATGAATAAACATACGCAATGTCGTCAAAGTGTGCTAAGTATCTAATCCTTATCCCAGTCTGCTGTTCCCACATGCTTCAAGAGGGCCACCATTGTTCCTGTTCCCAAGAAAGCTAAGGTAACTGAGCTAAACGACTACCGCCCCGTAGCACTCTATTCCGTCATTATGAAGTGCTTTGAGAGACTAGTCAAGGACCATATCACCTGCACCCTACCTGACACCCTAGACCCACTCCAATTTGCTTACCGCCCAAATAGGTCCACAGACGACGCAATCTCACCCACACTACACACTGCCCTAACCCATCTGGACAAGAGGAATACCTATGTGAGAATGCTGTTCATCGACTACAGCTCAGCATTTAACACCATAGTACCCTCCAAACTCGTCATCAAGCTTGAGTCCCTGGGTCTCAACCCCGCCCTGTGCAACTGGGTACTGGACTTCCTGACGGGCCAGCCCCAGGTGGTGAGGGTAGGCAACAACATCTCCACCCGTTGATCCTCAACACTGGGGCCCCAAAAGGGTGCGTTCTGAGCCCTCTCCTGTACTCCCTGTTCACCCACGACTGCGTGGCCACGCACGCCTCCAACTCAATCATCAAGTTTGTGGAAGACACTACAGTGGTAGGCTTGATTACCAACAACGACGAGACGGCCTACAGGGAGGAGGTGAGGGCCCTCGGAGTGTGGTGTCAGGAAAATAACCTCACACTTAACGTCAACAAAACTAAGGAGATGATTTTCCCTAGTTCCGGTTGGAGCGAGCGGTCGCATTCGCACTTCGCTCTGCAGGTTGTATAACTTTTTCATTACATTTCATTATAGTACAACGGTTGATTTGTCTAATCTTAGCAATTCTTCTTAGCTAGCTACATAGCCGTCCTTGTATCAGAGATAATTGCATAATTATCGTATTTCGTCGCCCTAACGTAGCCTTCACTGCTATTCGCCCAGGAGCTAGCTAACGCACACAGATTAGCATCACTGTAGTGCTATTCACTCAACTGTACGACTTGATTAGTTCAGTGTTAGCTAGCTACATAGCTGTCTTTGTTTCCAAGATAATTGTGTAGTTTAGTGTGTGTAGCCTTGGAGTGATTATCTTAATTCACTGAGGTTCGCTAGCCAGCTATTTGTCGTCCTTAACGTAGGAGACTCTGCTAGCTAGCCAACAGCTAACTGCTAACAGCTAGCCAACGTCTACTGTTTTGAATTCAACAACCCGGTCAGGTAGTTTCACATTTTCATTTCATTTCATTACAGTACAACGGTTTGATTTGTTTGATCGTAGCTAGCTACATAGCCGTCTTTGTTTCAAAGATAATTGTGTAGTCTAGACCGATTCCCTAGGTTAGCTAGCCAGCTATTGTCGTTCTTTTAACTCAACGTAACGTAAACAACACTGCTAGCTAGCCAGCTAGCCCCGAATAGCAGCACTGTAGAATTATTACACTCAACGGAACGACTTGATTAGTGTAGTGTCAACAACGCAGCTACTGCCAGCTAGCCTACTTTAGCAGTACTGTATCATTTTAATCATTTTAGTCAATAAGATTCTTGCTACGTAAGCTTAACTTTCTGAACATTCGAGACGTGTAGTCCGCTTGTCATTCCAATTTCCTTGCATTAGCGTAGCCTTTTCTGTAGCCTGTCAACTATGTGTCTGTCTATCCCTGTTCTCTCCTCTCTGCACAGACCATACAAACGCTCCACACCGCGTGGCCGCGACCACCCTAACCTGGTGGTCCCAGCGCGTACGACCCACGTGGAGTTCCAGGTCTCTGGTAGCCTCTGGAACTGCCAATCTGCGGCCAACAAGGCAGAGTTCATCTCAGCCTATGCCTCCCTCCAGTCCCTTGACTTCTTGGCACTGACGGAAACATGGATCACCACAGATAACACTGCTACTCCTACTGCTCTCTCCTCGTCCGCCCACGTGTTCTCGCACACCCCGAGAGCTTCTGGTCAGCGGGGTGGTGGCACCGGGATCCTCATCTCTCCCAAGTGGTCTTTCTCTTTTCTCCCCTTACCCATCTGTCTATTGCCTCCTTTGAACTCCATGCTGTCACAGTTACCAGCCCTTTCAAGCTTAACATCCTTATCATTTATCGCCCTCCAGGTTCCCTCGGAGAGTTCATCAATGAGCTTGATGCCTTGATAAGCTCCTTTCCTGAGGACGGCTCACCTCTCACAGTTCTGGGCGACTTTAACCTCCCCACGTCTACCTTTGACTCATTCCTCTCTGCCTCCTTCTTTCCACTCCTCTCCTCTTTTGACCTCACCCTCTCACCCTCCCCCCCTACTCACAAGGCAGGCAATACGCTTGACCTCATCTTTACTAGATGCTGTTCTTCCACTAACCTCATTGCAACTCCCCTCCAAGTCTCCGACCACTACCTTGTATCCTTTTCCCTCTCGCTCTCATCCAACACTTCCCACACTGCCCCTACTCGGATGGTATCGCGCCGTCCCAACCTTCGCTCTCTCTCCCCCGCTACTCTCTCCTCTTCCATCCTATCTTCTCTTCCCTCTGCTCAAACTTTCTCCAACCTATCTCCTGATTCTGCCTCCTCAACCCTCCTCTCCTCCCTTACTGCATCCTTTGACTCCCTATGTCCCCTATCCTCCAGGCCGGCTCGGTCCTCCCTCCCGCTCCGTGGCTTGACGACTCATTGCGAGCTCACAGAACAGGGCTCCGGGCAGCCGAGCGGAAATGGAGGAAAACCCGCCTCCCTGCGGACCTGGCATCCTTTCACTCCCTCCTCTCTACATTTTCCTCCTCTGTCTCTGCTGCTAAAGCCACTTTCTACCATTCTAAATTCCAAGCATCTGCCTCTAACCCTAGGAAGCTCTTTGCCACCTTCTCCTCCCTCCTGAATCCTCCCCCTCCCTCCTCCCTCTCTGCAGATGACTTCGTCAACCATTTTGAAAAGAAGGTCGATGACATCCGATCCTCGTTGCTAAGTCAAACGACACCGCTGGTTCTGCTCACACTGCCCTACCCTATGCTCTGACCTCTTTCTCCCTCTCTCTCCAGATGAAATCTCGCGTCTTGTGACGGCCGCCCGCCCAACAACCTGCCCGCTTGACCCTATCCTCCTCTCTTCTCCAGACCATTTCCGGAGACCTTCTCCCTTACCTCACCTCGCTCATCAACTCATCCCTGACCGCTGGCTACGTCCCTCCGTCTTTCAAGAGAGCGAGAGTTGCACCCCTTCTGAAAAAACCTACACTCGATCCTCCGATGTCAACAACTACAGACCAGTATCCCTTCTCTCTTTTCTCTCCAAAACTCTTGAGCGTGCCGTCCTTGGCCAGCTCTACCGCTATCTCTCTCAGAATGACCTTCTTGATCCAAATCAGTCAGGTTTCAAGACTAGTCATTTAACTGAGACTGCTCTTCTCTGTATCACGGAGGCGCTCCGCACTGCTAAAGCTAACTCTCTCCCTCTGCTCTCATCCTTCTAGACCTATCGGCTGCCTTCGATACTGTGAACCATCAGATCCTCCTCTCCACCCTCTCCCGAGTGGGCATCTCCGATGCGGCCCACGCTTGATTGCGTCCTACCTGACAGGCTCTGCCCTACCAGGTGGCGTGGCGAGAATCTGTCTCCTCACCACGCGCTCTCACCACTGGTGTCCCCAGGGCTCTGTTCTAGGCCCTCTTTATTCTCGCTATACACCAAGTCACTTGGCTCTGTCATAACCTCACATGGTCTCTCCCTATCATTGCTATGCAGACGACACACAATTAATCTTCTCCTTTCCCCCTTCTGATGACCAGGTGGCGACCGCATCTCTGCATGTCTGGCAGACATATCAGTGTGATGACGGATCACCACCTCAAGCTGAACCTCAGCAAGACGGAGCTCCTTCCTCCCGGGAAGGACTGCCCGCTCCATGATCTCGCCATCACGGTTGACAACTCCATTGTGTCCTCCCTCCCAGAGCGCTAAGAACCTTGGCGTGATCCTGGACAACACCCTGACGTTTCTCAACTAACATCAAGGCGGTGTCCCGTTCCTGTAGGTTCATGCTCTACCAACATCCGCAGAGTACGACCCTGCCTCACAGGAAGCGGCGCAGGTCCTAATCCAGGCACTTGTCATCTCCCGTCTTGATTACTGCAACTCGCTGTTGGCTGGGCTCCCTGCCTGTGCCATTAAACCCCTACAACTCATCCAGAACGCCGCAGCCCGTCTGGTGTTCAACCTTCCCAAGTTCTCTCACGTCACTTCGCCTCCGCTCTCTCCACTGGCTTCCAGTTGAAGCTCGCATCCGCTACAAGACCATGGTGCTCGCCACGGAGCTGTGAGGGGAACGGCACCTCAGTACCTCCAGGCTCTGATCAGCCCTACACCCAAACAAGGGCACTGCGTTTCATCCACCTCTGGCCTGCTCGCCTCCCTACCACTGAGGAAGTACAGTTCCCGCTCAGCCCAGTCAAAACTGTTCGCTGCTCTGGCCCCCAATGGTGGAACAAACTCCCTCACGACGCCAGGACAGCGGAGTCAATCACCACCTTCCGGAGACACCTGAAACCCCACCTCTTCAAGGAATACCTAGGATAGGGTAAGTAAGGGTAAGTAATCCTTCTCACCCCCTTTCTCCCAACAAGATTTAGATGCAATTGGCTGTTCCACTGGTTGTCATAAGGTGTATGCACCAATTTGTAAGTCGCTCTGGATAAGAGCGTCTAACAAATGACTTAAATGTAAATGTAAAAATTGTGGACTTCAGGAAACAGCAGAGGAGCACCCCTATCCTCATCGATGGGACAGTAGTGGAGAGGGTAGTACGTTTTAAGTTCTCGGCGTACACATCACAGACAAACTGAATTGGTCCACCCACACAGACAGCATCATTAAGAAGGCGCAGGGGCAGCGCCTTCAACCTCAGGAGGCTGAAGAAATTCGGCTTGTCACCAAAACACTACAAACTTCTGCAGATGCACAATCGAGAGCATCCTGTCGGGCTGTATCACCGCCTGGTACGGCAACTGC
>NW_026278481.1:0-16750 GCF_023373465.1 Oncorhynchus keta | reverse complement strand
CAGTCTCTCTGTCCCACCACCAGTCTCTCTGTTCCACCACCAGTCTCTCTGTCCCACCACCAGTCTCTCTGTCCCACCACCAGTCTCTCTGTTCCACCACCAGTCTCTCTGTCCCACCACCAGTCTCCCACCAGTCTCTCTGTTCCACCACCAGTCTCTCTGTCCCACCACCAGTCTCTCTGTCCCACCACCAGTCTCTCTGTTCCACCACCAGTCTCTCTGTCCCACCACCAGTCTCCCACCAGTCTCTCTGTCCCACCACCAGTCTCCCACCAGTCTCTCTGTCCCACCACCCAGTCTCTCTGTTCCACCACCAGTCTCTCTGTCCCACCACCAGTCTCCCACCAGTCTCTCTGTCCCACCACCAGTCTCCCACCAGTCTCTCTGTCCCACCACCAGTCTCTCTGTTCCACCACCAGTCTCTCTGTCCCACCACCAGTCTCTCTGTCCCACCACCAGTCTCTCTGTCCCACCACCAGTCTCTCTGTTCCACCACCAGTCTCTCTGTTCCACCACCAGTCTCTCTGTCCCACCACCAGTCTCTGTTCCACCACAATCTCTATTCACCACCAGTCTCTCTGCCCCACCACCAGTCTCTCTGTTCCACCCACCCAGTCTCCTGGTCTCTCTGTTTCCACCGCAGTCTCTCTGTCCCCCTTGGTCTCTCTGTCCCACTACCAGTCTCTGTTCCACCACCAGTCTCTCTGTTCCACCACCAGTCTCTCTGTTCCACCCACCAGTCTCTCTGTTCCACCACCAGTCTCTGTCCCACCACCAGTCTCTCTGTTCCACCACCAGTCTCTGTTCCACCACCAGTCTCTGTCTCCACCACCAGTCTCTCTGTTCCACCACCAGTCTCTGTTTCCACCACCAGTCTCTGTTCCACCACCAGTCTCTCTGTTCCACCACCAGTCTCTCTGTTCCACCACCAGTCTCTTCTTGTCCCACCACCAGTCTCTGTTCACCACCAGTCTCTCTGTCCCACCACCAGTCTCTCTGTTCCACCACCAGTCTCTCTGTTCCACCACCAGTCTCTCTGCCCCACCACTCTCTGTTCCACCACCAGTCTCTCTGTTCCACCACCAGTCTCCCACCACCAGTCTCTGTTCCACCACCAGTCTATATCTGTCCCACCACCAGTCTCTCTGTTCCACCACCAGTCTCTCTGTTCCACCACCAGTCTCTCTGTCCCACCACCAGTCTCTCTGTCCCTGTTCACCACCAGTCTCTCTGTATCCCACCAGTCTCTCTGTTCTCTCTGTCCACCAATCTCTGTCTTCACAAGCTCCCACCAGTCTCTCTTACCACCAGTCTCCACCAGTCTTGTCTCTCTGTCTACTAAGTCTCCCATAGTCTCTCTGTTCCACCACCAGTCTCCCACCAGTCTGTCTGTCCCCAGCAGTTCCTCACCTAGGTAGTCCATATGTCACCATCTCCACCAATCTCCCACCATTCTATTCTCTATAAAGTTTGCGTCTCTGCACACGCAATGCTCTGTTTGGGGCACAAGCTGCCAAGTGAACTACGTGCGGTGTGTGCGTGTTTGTGTGTGACAGTCTGCTAGGCAGACGTCCTGCCTTAGCCCACTCCCGGGAGGGCTAACCCCCAGATTGTTTAATCCCCAGCCTTTCCTCACCTAGATCCAAACATCCCCAAATTGCACTATTCTCTATAAAGTGCACTAGAACACATGGTCAAAAGTAGTGCACTACATAGGGAAATGGGATGTAATTTGGGATGTAGCCTTGGTATGGTTCCAAGATAAACATGCTGCTGCCTTCCTAGAGTGAGGGAACTCAAATAGAGAGGTTAGAGTAGTGAGGAGACAGAGAGGTTAGAGTAGCGAGGAGACAGAGAGGTTAGAGTAGTGAGGAGACAGAGAGGTTAGAGTAGTGAGGAGAGCCAGAGAGGTTAGAGTAGTGAGGAGACAGAGAGGTTAGAGTAGTGAGGAGACAGAGAGGTTAGGTGAGGAGACAGAGAGTGAGGAGCCAGAGAGGTTAGGAGTATGAGGAGACAGAGAGGTTAGAGTAGTGAGAGGAGACAGAGGTTAGAGTAGTGAGGAGACCTGTCCTTTTAGTTCAGTTAGTCCTCTGTCACCATCTTTCTTTCACCAGTCCTCTGTCACCATCTTTCACCAGTCCTCTGTCACCATCTTTCACCAGTCCTCTGTCACCATCTTTCACCAGTCCTCTGTCACCATCTTTCTGTTTCTAGTCTTTCACCAGTCCTCTGTCACCATCTTTCACCAGTCCTCTGTCACCATCTTCCTGTTTCTAGTCTTTCACCAGTCCTCTGTCACCATCTTTCACCAGTCCTCTGTCACCATCTTTCTGTTTCTAGTCTTTCACCAGTCCTCTGTCACCATCTTTCACCAGTCCTCTGTCACCATCTTTCACCAGTCCTCTGTCACCATCTTTCACCAGTACTCTGTCACCATCTTTCACCAGTCCTCTGTCACCATCTTTCACCAGTCCTCTGTCACCATCTTTCACCAGTCCTCTGTCACCATCTTTCACCAGTCCTCTGTCGCCATCTTTCACCAGTCCTCTGTCACCATCTTTCACCAGTCCTCTGTCACCATCTTTCACCAGTCCTCTGTCACCATCTTTCACCAGTCCTCTGTCACCATCTTTCACCAGTCCTCTGTCACCATCTTTCTGTTTCTACACTGATAACCCTGAAAGAGGATTCAAGACATATCTGATCTCTCAAAACATCCACCCTGTTTGATCTCATGTCTATAAACAGGTAGTGTAGAACCTCTCAAACATCCACCCTGTTTGATCTCATGTCTATAAACAGGTAGTGTAGAACCTCTCAAACATCCACCCTGTTTGATCTCATGTCTATAAACAGGTAGTGTAGAACCTCTCAAACATCCACCCTGTTTGATCTCATGTCTATAAACAGGTAGTGTAGAACCTCTCAAACATCCACCCTGTTTGATCTCATGTCTATAAACAGGTAGTGTGAGAACCTCTCAAACATCCACCCTGGTTGATCTCATGTCTATAAACAGGTAGTGTAGAACCTCTCAAACATCCACCCTGTTTGATCTCATGTCTATAAACAGGCAGTGCAGAACCTCTCAAACATCCACCCTGTTTGATCTCATGTCTATAAACAGGTAGTGTAGAACCTTCTCAAACATCCACCCTGTTTGATCTCATGTCTATAAACAGGTAGTGTAGAACCTCTCAAACATCCACCCTGTTTGATCTCATGTCTATAAACAGGTAGTGTAGAACCTCTCAAACATCCACCTGTTTGATCTCATGTCTATAAACAGGTAGTGTAGAACCTCTCAAACATCCACCCTGTTTGATCTCATGTCTATAAACAGGTAGTGTAGAACCTCTCAAACATCCACCCTGGTTGATCTCATGTCTATAAACAGGTAGTGTAGAACCTCTCAAACATCCACCTGTTTGATCTCATGTCTATAAACAGGTAGTGTAGAACCTCTCAAACATCCACCCTGTTTGATCTCATGTCTATAAACAGGTAGTGTAGAACCTCTCAAACATCCACCCTGTTTGATCTCATGTCTATAAACAGGTAGTGTAGAACCTCTCAAACATCCACCCTGTTTGATCTCATGTCTATAAACAGGTAGTGTAGAACCTCTCAAACATCCACCTGTTTGATCTCATGTCTATAAACAGGTAGTGTAGAACCTCTCAAACGTCCACAACAAGTTGTCCCTCATTCAGACACAAGACGACACCAAACAGCCTATCAACCAAAGAAGTCATCGAACATAAAACTCACAATCTTCCAGATCAGCAACAACATAACTCCCATCTTCACTCACCTTTCTTCTTGAAGACGGAGAGCAGAGAGCGAATGTTTTTCCTCAGGTACACCACCATGTTTACACTGAGACCATTACAAGGAGGAGAGGTAGAGACGAGAATAAACGTCCAACCAAAAGTTACTATTTTATACTCTGTGGACTGGAATCAAACATCAAGACAAGTGTCTAGTTGTTCTGGATAAAAGTGTCTGTGAAATAATGTACAATCTAGTTGTAGGCTACCTACTCAAACCTCTACAGGTCTAGATGTGTTTGTATTCTCTGTCTGGGTCTAAGTCGTCTGTTGTAGAATTACAGAATCATAACGTCTTGGCCTCCTAGTCGCTGTCAGTAACAGTTTTGGCGAAAAATGACCAAAATCTTTTCCCTAATCTACAGAGGTCAGTAGTAGTAGTCTTTTGGCTGTCTCTGTCTGTCTGTTTTGTAGTGGTCTGCAATAGTCTGTGGTAGAGTTAAAGAGTCACTATGTTTTTGTCCCCGTTAGCCTAGCTAGCTCAGTGACAGAATGACTGGTTTCGCCCCTAAGTAGGTTGGACACGAGGAGCCATGCATTCACCCTGAGCCTCGTAGCCAATCCGCTGCTTTATTCTTCCCTACACTAGAACGCCCCTCTCTATTGTCAGACAAGGACAAACCCCCTGAGCGAAACGGCTGTCCAAGTTTTGTCTTGTTTTGCTGAGCCTAGACACACGTGCACGAAGAGACGCGCACACACACACACACACGAAGAGACGCACACACACACTTGCATACACGCACACACACGTACACACACACTCCTCTCCCCCAGGAGTTCCTTGTTAATGCCAACTGAGTTTTGAGTCTTAGAATGAGGGGGGACCCGTTGATGTACTGTACTCACACAAACACTAGGGTGTTGGTGCTGGGTGTTGGTGCTGGGTGTTGGTGCTGGGTGTTGGGGCTGGGCCTTGGTGCTGGGTGTTGGGGCTGGGTTGTTGGGGCTGGGTCGTTGGGGCTGGGTTGTTGGGGCTGGGCCGTTGGGGCTGGGTTGTTGGGGCTGGGTTGTTTGGGCTGGGTCATTGGGTCTGGGTTGTTGGGTCTGGGTCATTGTGGCTGGGTGTTTGTGCCTGGTCGTTGGGGCTGGGTTGTTGGGGCTGGGTTGTTAGGGGCTAGGTTGTTGGGGCTGGGTTGTTGGGGCTGGGTTGTTGGGGCTGGGTTGTTGGGGCTGGGTTGTTGGGGCTGGGTTGTTGGGGCTGGGTTGTTAGGGCTGGGTTGTTGGGGCTGGGTTGTTGGGGCTGGGTTGTTGGGGATGGGTCATTGGGGCTGGGTTGTTGGGGCTGGGTCATTGGGGCTGGGTCATTGTGGCTGGGTGTTTGTGCCTGGTCGTTGGGGCTGGGTTGTTGGGGCTGGGTTGTTGGGGCTGGGTCATTGTGGCTGGGTGTTTGTGCCTGGTCGTTGGGGCTGGGTCGTTGGGGCTGGGTTGTTGGGTCTGGGTTGTTGGGGCTGGGTGTTTGTGCATGGTCGTTGGGGCTGGGTTGTTGGGGCTGGGTTGTTAGGGCTAGGTTGTTGGGGCTGGGTTGTTGGGGCTGGGTTGTTAGGGCTGGGTTGTTGGGGCTGGGTTGTTGGGGCTGGGTTGTTGGGGATGGGTCATTGGGGCTGGGTTGTTGGGGCTGGGTCATTGGGGCTGGGTCATTGTGGCTAGGTGTTTGTGCCTGGTCGTTGGGGCTGGGTTGTTGGGGCTGGGTCATTGTGGCTGGGTGTTTGTGCCTGGTCGTTGGGGCTGGGTCGTTGGGGCTGGGTTGTTGGGGCTGGGTTGTTGGGGCTGGGTCATTGTGGCTGGGTGTTTGTGCCTGGTCGTTGGGGCTGGGTTGTTGGGGCTGGGTTGTTGGGGCTGGGTTGTTGGGGCTGGGTTGTTGGGGCTGGGTTGTTGGGGCTGGGTTGTTGGGGCTGGGTTGTTGGGGCTGGGTTGTTGGGGCTGGGTTGTTGGGGCTGGGTTGTTAGGGCTGGGTTGTTGGGGCTGGGTTGTTGGGGCTGGGTCATTGGGGCTGGGTCATTGTGGCTGGGTGTTTGTGCCTGGTCGTTGGGGCTGGGTTGTTGGGGCTGGGTTGTTGGGGCTGGGTCATTGTGCCTGGGTGTTTGTGCCTGGTCGTTGGGGCTGGGTCGTTGGGGCTGGGTTGTTGGGTCTGGGTTGTTGGGGCTGGGTCATTGTGGCTGGGTGTTTGTGCTTGGTCGTTGGGGCTGGGTTGTTAGGTCTGGGTTGTTGGGGCTGGGTCATTGTGGCTGGGTGTTTGTGCCTGGTCGTTGGGGCTGGGTCGTTGGGGCTGGGTTGTTGGGGCTGGGTTGTTGGGGCTGGGTTGTTGGGGCTGGGTTGTTGGGGCTGGGTTGTTGGGGCTGGGTTGTTGGGGCTGGGTTGTTGGGGCTGGGTCGTTGGGGCTGGGTTGTTGGGGCTGGGTTGTTGGGGCTGGGTTGTTGGGGCTGGGTTGTTAGGGCTGGGTTGTTGGGGCTGGGTTGTTGGGGCCGGTTTATTGGGGCTGGGTTGTTGGGGATGAGTTTTTGGGGCTGGGTAATTGGTGGTGCTGGGTTGTTGGGGCTGGGTTATTGGTGGTGCTGGGTTGTTGGGGATGAGTTTTTGGGGCTGGGTAATTGGTGGTGCTGGGTTGTTGGGGCTGGGTTATTGGTGGTGCTGGGTTGTTGGGGATGAGTTTTTGGGGCTGGGTTATTGGGGCTGGGTTATTGGTGGTGCTGGGTTTTTGGGGCTGGGTTATTGGGGCTGGGTTATTGGTGGTGCTGGGTTTTTGGGGGCAGGGTTGTTGGGGCTTGGTTGTTGGGGCTTGGTTGTTGGGGCTGGGTCATTGTGGCTGGGTGTTTGTGCCTGGTCGTTGGGGCTGGGTTGTTGGGGCTGGGTTGTTGGGGCTGGGTCATTGTGGCTGGGTGTTTGTGCCTGGTCGTTGGGGCTGGGTCGTTGGGGCTGGGTTGTTGGGGCTGGGTTGTTGGGGCTGGGTCATTGTGGCTGGGTGTTTGTGCCTGGTCGTTGGGGCTGGGTTGTTGGGGCTGGGTTGTTGGGGCTGGGTTGTTGGGGCTGGGTTGTTGGGGCTGGGTTGTTGGGGCTGGGTTGTTGGGGCTGGGTCATTGGGGCTGGATTGTTGTGGCTGGGTTCATGGGGCTGGGTTGTTAGGGCTGGGTTGTTGGGGCTGGGTTGTTGTGGCTGGGTCATTGGGGCTGGGTTGTTGGGGCTGGGTTGTTGGGGCTGGGTTGTTGGGGCTGGGTTGTTGGGGCTGGGTAGTTGGGGCTGGATTGTTGTGGCTGGGTTCTTGGGGCTGGGTTGTTAGGGCTAGGTTGTTGGGGCTGGGTTGTTGGGGCTGGGTTGTTGGGGCTGGGTCATTGGGGCTGGGTTGTTGGGGCTGGGTTGTTGGGGCCGGTTTATTGGGGCTGGGTTGTTGGGGCTGGGTTATTGGTGGCGCTGGGTTGTTGGGGATGAGTTTTTGGGGCTGGGTTATTGGGGCTGGGTTATTGGGGCTGGGTTATTGGTGGTGCTGGGTTGTTGGGGATGAGTTTTTGGGGCTGGGTAATTGGTGGTGCTGGGTTGTTGGGGCTGGGTTATTGGTGGTGCTGGGTTGTTGGGGATGAGTTTTTGGGGCTGGGTTATTGGGGCTGGGTTATTGGTGGTGCTGGGTTTTTGGGGCTGGGTTGTTGGGGCTGGGTTTTTGGGGCTGGGTTGTTGAGGTATGACCCAGTGGGGTCAGATCAGAAGACTGGAGGCATAGCTTCGTAGGGGCGTGGCCTTAATATAGTTATTTTTGGCCACCCGTGAGAGTTAATATAATTCCACATTTCTATCCAAAACATCAATGTATTATAATATGTCATAAACAATCTTAATATTCAAGGAGAATGTGTAAAATACCCCCAAAATTAAGCAACATTTTAATTTGAAGTATGTAAACATCTCATTGGTGGCCAATAAGATATATTTGAAAGCCACATCCTTTAAAAAGTCGTGCCGCCGTGAAAATAACCTTTGAATTACATTCAAAAAGACCCAGCTGCTAGATCAACTCATTGTGAAAGTAAATAACCTGACTGATGGTTAAAGTAACTCATGTTTGGGTTATTCACGCAACCCGACTGGCTGAGTCAAAATAACCCAGCGTGTGTCCTGTCTAATATTTACCAACAGCTGGGTTACCAAAGAAACCAAATTGGGTTGTTCTTTAACCCAGCATTTGTTTTAGTGTGTACGCGCACGCACGCACGCACGCACGCACGCACGCACGCACGCACGCACGCACGCACGCACACACACACACACACACACACACACACACACACACACACACACACACACACACACACACACACACACACACACACACACACACACACACACACACACACGCACATACATACACACACACACACACACACACACACACACACACACACACACACACACACACACATACATACACACACACGCACACACCAAAAAACCCTGTACACACTCGTCCCATACAAGAACCAAAACAAACCTTAATCTTAATTAACAGCAATCTAAACAATGTTAAAGATTGGAAACGTTCCATTACGCTGAGTGTCGCAGACAACCAGCAGAGAGGTCAGAGATGGTGTGTATGTGTGACAGCAGAGAGGTCAGATATGGTGTGTATGTGTGACAGCAGAGAGGTCAGACATGGTGTGTATGTGTGACAGCAGAGAGGTCAGAGATGGTGTGTATGTGTGACAGCAGAGAGGTCAGAGATGGTGTGTATGTGTGACAGCAGAGAGGTCAGAGATGGTGTGTATGTGTGACAGCAGAGAGGTCAGAGATGGTGTGTATGTGTGACAGCAGAGAGGTCAGAGATGGTGTGTATGTGTGACAGCAGAGAGGTCAGAGATGGTGTGTATGTGTGACAGCAGAGAGGTCAGAGATGGTGTGTATGTGTGACAGCAGAGAGGTCAGAGATGGTGTGTATGTGTGCCAAAAACATTTTTTTTTTTTTTTTTTTCTCACTCATTCTTCCTGGTAGATTCTCACATGCCCTCCAGGTTATGGACTAAGTGCTGGTTCTAGCTATAAATAGCCATCATCATATTCTTAGTTCACATCAGCTCAGATAATTGCGCATCCCCTTTTAAGTCTGCTTGACAGTATACCAATGTTCCACTCTGTACCAGAGCTTTGACTCTCTTCCCCTCGACGGCTGCATCTATCCTGAATAAAGAATCCTCCGCAGGGGGACGAGAGCTTGGTTACACTTCCAGCCAGCTATAGGTTACACTTCCAGCCAGCTATAGGATACACTTCCAGCCAGCTATAGGTTACACTTCCAGCCATCTATAGGTTACACTTCCAGCCAGCTATAGGTTACACTTCCAGCCAGCTATAGGTTACACTTCCAGCCAGCTATAGGTTACACTTCCAGCCAGCTATAGGTTGCACTTCCAGCCAGCTATAGGTTACACTTCCAGCCAGCTATAGGTTGCACTTCCAGCCAGCTATAGGTTACACTTCCAGTCAGCTATAGGTTACACTTCCAGCCAGCTATAGGTTACACTTCCAGCCAGCTATAGGTTACACTTCCAGCCAGCTATAGGTTACACTTCCAGCCAGCTATAGGTTACACTTCCAGCCAGCTATAGGTTACACTTCCAGCCAGCTGGATGGATACACTTGTAAAACAGTTACCTTACTTCATCTATCCTTTCTTGCTTGTATAGGCCCCTGCAGATCTGTGCAGATACAACTATCAGCAGATTGATATTTACATTTATTTGTCAACAAATTGTAACTCTGCTTATATCCACTTTCATCCAACGCAAATGTAAGATACACGTTTTTTTGGGGGTTTGTTGCCAGCTGTCGTTGATTCTTGATAAAGGAAACCGTTTGAGTCTTTAGATGGGTACTAGACGTATCTAAATAATTTGAGAGAGACGACTCAAATAAAGTATCACTCCTCCACTGCTCTGGCTGCCCAGTCCTCCTCCCCCATCTGCTGCCCAGTCCGGGGTGCTCCTCCCCCCATCTGCTGCCCAGTCCGGGGTGCTCCTCCCCCCATCTCATGCCCAGTCCGGGGTGCTCCTCCCCCCATCTCATGCCCAGTCCGGGGTGCTCCTCCCCCCATCTCATGCCCAGTCCGGGGTGCTCCTCCCCCATCTCATGCCCAGTCCGGGGTGCTCCTCCCCCATCTGCTGCCCAGTCCGGGGTGCTCCTCCCCCCATCTGCTGCCCAGTCCGGGGTGCTCCTCCCCCATCTGCTGCCCAGTCCGGGGTGCTCCTCCCCCCATCTCATGCCCAGTCCGGGGTGCTCCTCCCCCCATCTCATGCCCAGTCCGGGTGCTCCTCCCCCGATCTCATGCCCAGTCCGGGGTGCTCCTCCCCCCATCTCATGCCCAGTCCGGGGTGCTCCTCCCCCCATCTGCTGCCCAGTCCGGTGCTCCTCCCCCATCTCATGCCCAGTCCGGGTGCTCCTCCCCCCATCTCATGCCCAGTCCGGTGCTCCTCCCCCCCATCTGCTGCCCAGTCCGGTGCTCCTCCCCCATCTGCTGCCCAGTCCGGGGTGCTCCTCCCCCATCTGCTGCCCAGTCCGGGGTGCTCCTCCCCATCTCATGCCCAGTCCGGGTGCTCCTCCCCCATCTGCTGCCCAGTCCGGGGTGCTCCTCCCCCATCTGCTGCCCAGTCCGGGGTGCTCCTCCCCCATCTGCTGCCCAGTCCGGGGTGCTTGGCAGTGCGTTAAAGGGACTAAGTCAGTGGGGGGCTGAGCGGAGACCTCCAGGGAGCAGCTTTAGAGATGGGCCCACTGCCAGTAGGAATTAACCTACTATAGTCAGTCTTACCTAACTATCTTATCACCCCTCACTCCCTGCTGTTGGTCTCTCTCTCACTCCTCTTGTCTCCTCTCATTCATATCATGTCCCTGCTGTCTCTCTCTGTCTCTCTCATTCCTTCCACTTCTCTCTCTCTCCTATAACCCAGAACACACAGCCTCCTATAACCCAGAACACACAGTCTCCTATAACCCAGAACACAGTCTCCTATAACCCAGAACACACAGTCTCCTATAACCCAGAACACACAGTCTCCTATAACCCAGAATACACAGTCTCCAATAACCGGGAATACACAGTCTCCTATAACCCAGAACACACAGTCTCCTATAACCCAGAACACAGTCTCCTATAACCCAGAACACAGTCTCCTATAACCCAGAACACAGTATCTTATAACCCAGAACACACAGTCATCTATAACCCAGAATACACAGTCTCCTATAACCCAGAACACACAGTCTCTTATAACCCAGAACACAGTCTCCTATACCCCAGAACACAGTCTCCTATAACCCAGAACACACAGTCTCCTATAACCCAGAACACACAGTCTCCTATAACCCAGAACACAGTCTCCTATAACCCAGAACCCAGTCTCCTATAACCCAGAACCCAGTCTCCTATAACCCAGAACACAGTCTTCTATAACCCAGAACACACAGTCTCCTATAACCCAGAACACAGTCTCCTATAACCCAGAACACAGACTCCTATAAACCAGAACACAGTCTCCTATAACCCAGAACACACAGTCTCCTATAACCCAGAACACAGTCTCCTATACCCCAGAACACAGTCTCCTATAACCCAGAACACACAGTCTCCTATAACCCAGAACACAGTCTCCTATAACCCAGAACACACAGTCTCCTATAACCCAGAACACACAGTCTCCTATAACCCAGAATACACAGTCTCCAATAACCGGGAATACACAGTCTCCTATAACCCAGAACACACAGTCTCCTATAACCCAGAACACAGTCTCCTATAACCCAGAACACAGTCTCCTATAACCCAGAACACAGTATATTATAACCCAGAACACACAGTCTCCAATAACCGGGAATACACAGTCTCCTATAACCCAGAACACACAGTCTCCTATAACCCAGAACACACAGTCTCTTATAACACAGAACACAGTCTCCTATACCCCAGAACACAGTCTCCTATAACCCAGAACACACAGTCTCCTATAACCCAGAACACAGTCTCCTATAACCCAGAACACACAGTCTCCTATAACCCAGAACACACAGTCTCCTATAACCCAGAATACACCGTCTCCAATAACCGGGAATACACAGTCTCCTATAACCCAGAACACACAGTCTCCTATAACCCAGAACACAGTCTCCTATAACCCAGAACACACAGTCTCCTATAACCCAGAACACACAGTCTCCTATAACCCAGAATACACAGTCTCCAATAACCGGGAATACACAGTCTCCTATAACCCAGAACACACAGTCTCCTATAACCCAGAACACAGTCTCCTATAACCCAGAACACAGTCTCCTATAACCCAGAACACAGTATCTTATAACCCAGAACACACAGTCATCTATAACCCAGAACACACAGTCTCATATAACCCAGAACACAGTCTCCTATAACCCAGAACACAGACTCCTATAAACCAGAACACAGTCTCCTATAACCCAGAACACACAGTCTCCTATAACCCAGAACACACAGTCTCTTATAACCCAGAACACAGTCTCCTATACCCCAGAACACAGTCTCCTATAACCCAGAACACACAGTCTCCTATAACCCAGAACACAGTCTCCTATAACCCAGAACACACAGTCTCCTATAACGCAGAACACACAGTCTCCTATAACCCAGAATACACAGTCTCCAATAACCGGGAATACACAGTCTCCTATAACCCAGAACACACAGCCTCCTATAACCCAGAACACAGTCTCCTATAACCCAGAACACAGTCTCCTATAACCCAGAACACAGTATCTTATAACACAGAACACACAGTCATCTATAACCCAGAATACACAGTCTCCTATAACCCAGAACACACAGTCTCTTATAACCCAGAACACAGTCTCATATACCCCAGAACACAGTCTCCTATAACCCAGAACACACAGTATCCTATAACCCAGAACACACAGTCTCCTATAACCCAGAACACAGTCTCCTATAACCCAGAACCCAGTCTCCTATAACCCAGAACCCAGTCTCCTATAACCCAGAACACAGTCTTCTATAACCCAGAACACACAGTCTCCTATAACCCAGAACACAGTCTCCTATAACCCAGAACACAGACTCCTATAACCCAGAACACAGTCTCCTATAATTATCGTATTTCGTCGCCCTAACGTAGCCTTCACTGCTATTCGCCCAGGAGCTAGCAACGCTAGCTAACGCACACGGATTAGCATCACTGTAGTGCTATTCACTCAACTGAACGACTTGATTAGTCTAGTGTTAGCTAGCTACATAGCTGTCTTTGTTTCCAAGATAATTGTGTAGTTTAGTGTGTGTAGCCTTGGAGTGATTATCTTAATTCACTGAGGGTCGCTAGCCAGCTATTTGTCGTCCTTAACGTAGGAGACTCTGCTAGCTAGCCAACAGCTAACAGCTAACAGCTAGCCAACGTGTACTGTTTCGAATTCAACAACCCGGTCAGGTAGTTTCACATTTTCATTTCATTTCATTACAGTACAACGGTTTGATTTGTTTGATCGTAGCTAGCTACATAGCTAGCTACATGGCCGTCTTTGTTTCAAAGATAATTGTGTAGTCTAGAGCGATTTCCTAGGTTAGCTAGCCAGCTATTGTCGTTCTTTTAACGCAACGTAACGTAAACAACACTGCTAGCTAGCCAGCTGGCCCCCGAATAGTAGCACTGCAGAAACTATTACACTCAACGGAACGACTTGATTAGTGTAGTGTCAACAACGCAGCTACTGCCAGCTAGCCTACTTTAGCAGTACTGTATCATTTTAATCATTTTAGTCAATAAGATTCTTGCTACGTAAGCTAACTTTCTGAACATTCGAGACGTGTAGTCCACTTGTCATTCAATCTCCTTGCATTAGCGTAGCCTTTTTCTGTAGCCTGTCAACTATGTGTCTGTCTATCCCTGTTCTCTCCTCTCTGCACAGACCATACAAACGCTCCACACCGCGTGGCCGCGACCACCCTACTCTGGTGGTCCCAGCGCGTGCGACCCACGTGGAGTTCCAGGTCTCCGGTAGCCTCTGGAACTGCCGATCTGCGGCCAACAAGGCAGAGTTCATCTCAGCCTATGCCTCCCTCCAGTCCCTTGACTTCTTGGCACTGACGGAAACATGGATCACCACAGATAACACTGCTACTCCTACTGCTCTCTCCTCGTCCGCCCACGTGTTCTCGCACACCCGAGAGCTTCTGGTCAGCGGGGTGGTGGCACCGGGATCCCTCATCTCTCCCAAGTGGTCTTTCTCTCTTTCTCCCCTTACCCATCTGTCTATCGCCTCCTTTGAATTCCATGCTGTCACAGTTACCAGCCCTTTCAAGCTTAACATCCTTATCATTTATCGCCCTCCAGGTTCCTCGGAGAGTTCATCAATGAGCTTGATGCCTTGATAAGCTCCTTTCCTGAGGACGGCTCACCTCTCACAGTTCTGGGCGACTTTAACCTCCCCCACGTCTACCTTTGACTCATTCCTCTCTGCCTCCTTCTTTCCACTCCTCTCCTCTTTTGACCTCACCCTCTCACCTTCCCCCCTACTCACAAGGCAGGCAATACGCTTGACCTCATCTTTACTAGATGCTGTTCTTCCACTAACCTCATTGCAACTCCCTCCAAGTCTCCGACCACTACCTTGTATCCTTTTTCCCTCTCGCTCTCATCCAACACTTCCCACACTGCCCCTACTCGGATGGTATCGCGCCGTCCCAACCTTCGCTCTCTCTCCCCCCGCTACTCTCTCCTCTTCCATCCTATCATCTCTTCCCTCTGCTCAAACTTTCTCCAACCTATCTCCTGATTCTGCCTCCTCAACCCTCCTCTCTCCCTTACTGCATCCTTTGACTCTCTATGTCCCCTATCCTCCAGGCCGGCTCGGTCCTCCCCTCCCGCTCCGTGGCTCGACGACTCATTGCGAGCTCACAGAACAGGGCTCCGGGCAGCCGAGCGGAAATGGAGGAAAACTCGCCTCCCCTGCGGACCTGGCATCCTTTCACTCCCTCCTCTCTACATTTTCCTCCTCTGTCTCTGCTGCTAAAGCCACTTTCTACCACTCTAAATTCCAAGCATCTGCCTCTAACCCTAGGAAGCTCTTTGCCACCTTCTCCTCCCTCCTGAATCCTCCCCCCCCTCCTCCCTCTCTGCAGATGACTTCGTCAACCATTTTGAAAAGAAGGTCGGCGACATCCGATCCTCGTTTGCTAAGTCAAACGACACCGCTGGTTCTGCTCACACTGCCCCACCCTATGCTCTGACCTCTTTCTCCCCTCTCTCTCCAGATGAAATCTCGCGTCTTGTGACGGCCGGCCGCCCAACAACCTGCCCGCTTGACCCTATCCCTCCTCTCTTCTCCAGACCATTTCCGGAGACCTTCTCCCTTACCTCACCTCGCTCATCAACTCATCCCTGACCGCTGGCTACGTCCCTCCCGTCTTCAAGAGAGCGAGAGTTGCACCCTCTTCTGAAAAAACCTACACTCGATCCCTCCGATGTCAACAACTACAGACCAGTATCCCTTCTCTCTTTTCTCTCCAAAACTCTTGAGCGTGCCGTCCTTGGCCAGCTCTACCGCTATCTCTCTCAGAATGACCTTCTTGATCCAAATCAGTCAGGTTTCAAGACTAGTCATTCAACTGAGACTGCTCTTCTCTGTATCACGGAGGCGCTCCGCACTGCTAAAGCTAACTCTCTCTCCTCTGCTCTCATCCTTCTAGACCTATCGGCTGCCTTCGATACTGTGAACCATCAGATCCTCCTCTCCACCCTCTCCGAGTTGGGCATCTCCGGCGCGGCCCACGCTTGGATTGCGTCCTACCTGACAGGTCGCTCCTACCAGGTGGCGTGGCGAGAATCTGTCTCCTCACCACGCTCTCACCACTGGTGTCCCCCAGGGCTCTGTTCTAGGCCCTCTCTTATTCTCGCTATACACCAAGTCACTTGGCTCTGTCATAACCTCACATGGTCTCTCCTATCATTTGCTATGCAGACGACACACAATTAATCTTCTCCTTTCCCCCTTCTGATGACCAGGTGGCGAATCGCATCTCTGCATGTCTGGCAGACATATCAGTGTGGATGACGGATCACCACCTCAAGCTGAACCTCAGCAAGACGGAGCTCCTCTTCCTCCCGGGAAAGGACTGCCCGTTCCATGATCTCGCCATCACGGTTGACAACTCCACTGTGTCCTCCTCCCAGAGCGCTAAGAACCTTGGCGTGATCCTGGACAACACCCTGACGTTCTCAACTAACATCAAGGCGGTGTCCCGTTCCTGTAGGTTCATGCTCTACAACATCCGCAGAGTACGACCCTGCCTCACACAGGAAGCGGCGCAGGTCCTAATCCAGGCACTTGTCATCTCCCGTCTTGATTACTGCAACTCGCTGTTGGCTGGGCTCCCTGCCTGTGCCATTAAACCCCTACAACTCATCCAGAACGCCGCAGCCCGTCTGGTGTTCAACCTTCCCAAGTTCTCGCACGTCACCCCGCTCCTCCGCTCTCTCCACTGGCTTCCAGTTGAAGCTCGCATCCGCTACAAGACCATGGTGCTTGCCTACGGAGCTGTGAGGGGAACGGCACCTCAGTACCTCCAGGCTCTGATCAGGCCCTACACCCAAACAAGGGCACTGCGTTCATCCACCTCTGGCCTGCTCGCCTCCCTACCACTGAGGAAGTACAGTTCCCGCTCAGCCCAGTCAAACTGTTCGCTGCTCTGGCCCCCAATGGTGGAACAAACTCCCTCACGACGCCAGGACAGCGGAGTCAATCACCACCTTCCGGAGACACCTGAAACCCCACCTCTTCAAGGAATACCTAGGATAGGGTAAGTAATCCTTCTCACCCCCCTTCTCTCCCCCAAAAAAAAAAAGATTTAGATGTAAGTGCCTGTTCCACTGGATGCCATAAGGTGTATGCACCAATTTTGTAAGTCG
>NW_026278480.1:0-24626 GCF_023373465.1 Oncorhynchus keta | reverse complement strand
AGCTACAGCCCAAACTACAGTCTAAGTTACAGCCCAAACTACAGTCTAAGTTACAGCCCAATCTACAGTTTAAGTTCCAGCCCAAACTACAGTCCAAGCTACAGCCCAAACTACAGTCCAATTTACAGACCAAACTACAGTCCAAGCTACAGCCCAAACTACAGTCCAAGCTACAGCCCAAACTACAGTCCAATTTACAGACCAAACTACAGTCCAAGCTACAGCCCAAACTACAGTCCAAGCTACAGCCCAAACTACAGTCCAATTTACAGACCAAACTACAGTCCAATTTACAGACCAAACTACAGTCCAAGCTACAGCCCAAACTACAGTCTAAATTACAGCCTAAACTACAGTCCAAGCTACAGCCCAAACTACAGTCTAAGTTACAGCCCAAACTACAGTTTAAGTTACAGCCCAAACTACAGTCCAAGCTACAGCCCAAACTACAGTCCAATTTACAGACCAAACTACAGTCCAAGCTACAGCCCAAACTACAGTCTAAGTTACAGCCCAAACTACAGTCTAAGTTACAGCCCAAACTACAGTCTAAGTTACAGCCCAAACTACAGTCCAAGCTACAGCCCAAACTACAGTCCAATTTACAGACCAAACTACAGTCCAAGCTACAGCCCAAACTACAGTCTAAGTTACAGTCAAAACTCAGAGCAACCTCACAGCTACATACCATTGTCTTTCTGTTCCCGTAGCCACCAGTAGGCTTATGGGATTGGTGGTTTCCCACCATGTGACTTCCACCTGTCCTATGACTGACAAAGAGATACATGAAAGTGATGGTTCCACGAGACTGCTTTCACCGATCCAGTGAAATCAGATTAGTGACTGACTACTTGGAGGAGGTTTTGGCTAGATGGGATGCAGCAATTGTTAGTGATATCAAAGTCCTGCGACTTTGGGACTTGAGAGAACGTTCAGAATCATTACATTAAAGGAGTCATTATTAATTGGTGTTTTCTAGCCATACCCCTTCACGGAAGGCAGGAAAGAGGTATGTCATATTGATGTGTTGGAACGGGGCCTTAATGTTTGATAAGGACTTAGCCGGTCAAACAAACACTAGCCCAGGGTTTTACCTCTCCCGGGGCTGATCTGAGATGTTTTTAACTGAGCTCTGCGGCCTTATAAAGAGGTAACACTACAGGGCCAGGGAACACTCCAGGGCCAGGTAACACTACAGGGCCAGGTAACACTACAGGGCCAGGTAACACTACAGGGCCAGGTAACACTCCAGGGCCAGGTAACACTACCAGGCCAGGTAACACTCCAGGGCCAGGTAACACTCCAGGGCCAGGGAACAACCCAGGGCCAGGTAACACTACAGGGCCAGGTAACACTCCAGGACCAGGTAACACTCCAGGACCAGGTAACACTACAGGGCCAGGTAACACTCCAGGGCCAGGTAACACTACAGGGCCAGGTAACACTACAGGGCCAGGGAACACTCCAGGGCCAGGTAACACTACAGGGCCAGGTAACACTACAGGGCCAGGTAACACTACAGGGCCAGGTAACACTCCAGGACCAGGTAACACTCCAGGACCAGGTAACACTCCAGGACCAGGTAACACTCCAGGACCAGGTAACACTCCAGGACCAGGTAACACTACAGGGCCAGGGAACACTCCAGGACCAGGTAACACTACAGGGCCAGGGAACACTCCAGGACCAGGGAACACTCCAGGGCCAGGTAACACTCCAGGACCAGGTAACACTACAGGACCAGGGAACACTACAGGACCAGGTAACACTCAAGGACCAGGTAACACTCCAGGACCAGGTAACACTCCAGGGCCAGGGAACACTCCAGGGCCAGGGAACACTCCAGGGCCAGGTAACACTCCAGGACCAGGTAACACTACAGGGCCAGGGAACACTCCAGGGCCAGGTAACACTCCAGGACCTGGTAACACTCCAGGACCTGGTAACACTACAGGGCCAGGGAACACTCCAGGACCAGGTAACACTCCAGGACCAGGTAACACTCCAGGGCCAGGTAACACTCCAGGGCCAGGTAACACTCCAGGACCTGGTAACACTCCAGGACCAGGTAACACTCCAGGACCTGGTAACACTCCAGGACCTGGTAACACTCCAGGACCTGGTAACACTCCAGGACCTGGTAACACTCCAGGACCAGGTAACACTCCAGGACCAGGGAACACTCCAGGACCAGGTAACACTCCAGGACCAGGGAACACTCCAGGACCAGGGAACACTCCAGGACCAGGTAACACTCCAGGACCAGGTAACACTCCAGGACCAGGTAACACTCCAGGGCCAGGGAACACTCCAGGACCAGGTAACACTCCAGGACCAGATAACACTCCAGGGCCAGGTAACACTCCAGGGCCAGGGAACACTCCAGGACCTGGCCTAACCCAAAAATGTTGTTCTGTCTCATCCCCTATCCTTTACAGCTGGTAGTGTGTCTGTGTCTGTGTGTGTTTGCATTTGTGTGTGTTTGTATGTGTGTGTGTGTGTTTGTATATGCATATATGTGTGCGTGTGTGTGTGTGTGTGTGCTTGTGTGTGTGTTTGTGTGTGTGTGTGTGTGTGTGTGTGTGTGTGTGTGTGTGTGTATTTGTGTGTGTATGTGTGTGTATTTGTGTGTGTGTGTGTGTGTGTTTGTCATCTCTAGTGACAGAGTGTGTTTTAATTGATCATCTCCACGGTGACAGACTGTATTTTTATTGGTCATCGCCATGGTGACAGTGTGTTTTAATTGATCATCTCCACGGTGACAGACTGTATTTTTATTGGTCATCGCCATGGTGACAGAGTGTGTTTTAATTGATAATCTCCACGGTGACACTGTATTTTTATTGATCATCTCCACGGTGACAGACTGTATTTTTATTGGTCATCTCCATGGTGACAGAGTGTGTTTTTATTGATTATGTCCACGGTGACAGAGTGTGTTTTTATTGATCATCTCCACGGTGACAGAGTGTGTTTTTACTGGTCATATCCACGATGACAGACTGTATTTTATTGGTCATATCCACGGTGACAGAGTGTGTTTTATTGGTCATCTCCATGGTGACAGTGTTGATCATTATGTTTAGAGGAGGTTTCAGTCTATGAATATTATGGCAGGGGTTAAAAGGCTAGATGGGCAATCAGGGCTTTATCTCTCTAAAGGGATATAGGGAGATCAGGTCTTTATCTCTCTAAAGGGATATAGGGGGAGAGGCCTTTATCTCTCTAAAGGGATATAGAGGAGATCAGGCCTTTATCTCTAAAGGGATATAGGGGAGATCAGGCCTTTATCTCTCTAAAGGGTTATAGGGAGATCAGGCCTTTATCTCTAAAGGGATATAGGGGAGATCAGGCCTTTATCTCTCTAAAGGGATATAGAGGAGATCAGGTCTTTATCTCTAAAGGATATAGGGAGATCAGGCCTTTATCTCTCTAAAGGGATATAGGGGAGATCAGGCCTGTATCTCTCTAAAGGGATATAGGGGAGATCAGGCTTTATCTCTCTAAAGGGATATAGGGAGATCAGGCCTTTATCTCTCTAAAGGGATATAGGGGAGATCAGGCCTTTATCTCTCTAAAGGGATATAGGGAGATCAGGCCTTTATCTCTAAAGGGATATAGGGGAGATCAGGCCTTTATCTCTCTAAAGGGATATAGGGAGATCAGGTCTTTATCTCTCTAAAGGGATATAGTACGTCCGGCGGGATGATTTTGTCTTGACTGGATGGTCAGGAGGGCCGGAACATAATTACAAGTAATTTGTAGACGGCAAGTAGACAGAACAGATATAATATTTGACTAAAACGTCATCATTTCCAAGCTTGCTTACATTTGTATACAATCACATATTCTGTGTGGGAATACCTTGGAACAGATATCCAAAATTAAAAACCACTTGGAGTTGATTTACTAGTGTTTTTACAGTCTTTTATGTCCCCTAACAAATACATTTTTTTGAAATATAAATGATATACGGTATATATATATAATTTTTTTGCTCCAGAAAACGTCAAACTTCACCTCCAGTTGGGGAATCCTGCCCTACTGGGTGTTAGGTTAGCTTGGGGAGCGGACAGGTACCTTCTTGTTCCAGGCAAGGTGACTGATCATTAAGAGAGTACACTCAGGTCAGCCCCTTCAGTCCTTATTAGTGGCCAGGGGGCTGTAGGGGAGCGGTGTAATGTCTCTAATGAATGTCTCTTCCACCTTCTGCTCTGCTCATTATGCCATTACACCCTGAGAGAGGAATTAACATACATACGAACAGACAATGCTGGGCCATACCCGCTTGAAGGGTCCTTCGTTTACAACGGCTAGAGATCTGTGGTGGAGAGAAACACAGAGGCTGTTTGGGAGTCTCTGGCCTTTCCTCATTTAGATTTGGTCAAAGGTCAGAGTTCATGAAGGAGATTCGGCGAGGAGAGTGTATGTGGACGGACACGTGCTTTTTACTGCAGTGGGTTAAATCAGGGTCACACAGAATGATTCTTGGTATTCTTTAAACAATTCTACTTTGAAACAAAAGTATACACCTCAGACATGGTTATGGGCTTAAAACCTGTTGAGTGTAGGGGGCAGTATTTTGATGTTTGGATGAAAAACATACTCAAATGAAACTGCCTATTTCTCAGGCCCAGAATTTAGAATATGCATATAATTAGGATAGAAAGATTAGGATAGAAAACACTCTAAAGTTTCCAAAACTGTCAAAATATTGTCTGTGAGTATAACAGAACTGATGTTACAGGCGAAAACCTGAGCAAAATTAAACCAGGAAGTGAAGGTTTTTCCTGAAACCTCTCTGTTCCATTGCCTGCCTTCGATCCATTTAAAGGGATATCAACCAGATTCCTTTTCCTATGGATTCCACATGTTGTGAACAGTCTTTAGACATAGTTTCAGGCTTTTACTTTGAAAAAAGAGCAAGAAAGATCACATCGTGTCATTGGATGACCTAAATGGCATATATATTATATTATTATATTATTATATTATTATATTATTATTATTATATTATTATTATTATATATTATTGGATGGCTTGGTGCCAGCAGCGTTTTGTATGCGCAACAGCTCGGAGCAGACATTTTCTCTCTCTCGCCTATTGAAGAAGCTACAGTCCGGTTGAAATATTATTGACTAACCTTTACAGGGGTGGATCCCAAACTAAATTACGTTTACAGGGGTGGATCCCAAACTAAATTAAGTTTACAGGGTTAGATCCCAAACTAAATTACGTTTACAGGGGTGGATCCCAAACTAAATTAAGTTTACAGGGTTAGATCCCAAACTAAATTACGTTTACAGGGTTAGATCCCAAACTAAATTACATTTACAGGGTTGGATCCCAAACTAAATTACGTTTACAGGGGTGGATCCCAAACTAAATTACGTTTACAGGGGTGGATCCCAAACTAAATTACGTTTACAGGGGTAGATCCCAAACTAAATTAAGTTTACAGGGGTGGATCCCAAACTGAATTACGTTTACAGGGGTGGATCCCAAACTAAATTACGTTTACAGGGGTGGATCCCAAACTAAATTAAGTTTACAGGGGTGGATCCCAAACTAAATTACGTTTACAGGGGTGGATCCCAAACTAAATTAAGTTTACAGGGGTGGATCCCAAACTAAATTAAGTTTACAGGGTTAGATCCCAAACTAAATTACGTTTACAGGGGTGGATCCCAAACTAAATTACGTTTACAGGGGTGGATCCCAAACTAAATTAAGTTTACAGGGTTAGATCCCAAACTAAATTAAGTTTACAGGGTTAGATCCCAAACTAAATTACGTTTACAGGGGTGGATCCCAAACTAAATTACGTTTACAGGGGTGGATTGCAAAGTAAATGTGCAAAGTGCTCAAAACAAATTCAGTTATATATTATTGTCACGTATACTCCCTCTCCGGCCTCTAGGTCATCAGACTGCTGGTTATCCCGGCACACCTGTCACCATCGTCTCATGACTCTCACCTGGACTCCATCACCTCCTTGATTACCTTCCCTATATCTATCACTCCCCTTGGTTCTTATGTAACAGTATCATTTTAAACCGTCCCCTCGCCCATACCCGGGCGCGAACCAGAGACCTTCTGCACACAACGACAACAGTCACCCTCGAAGCATCGTTACCCATCTCTCCACAAAAGCCGCGGCCCTTGCAGAGCAAGGGGGAACTACTACTTCAAGGTCTCAGAGCAAGTGACGTAACCGATTGAAACGCTATTTAGCACACCGCTAACTAAGCTAGCCGTTTCACATCCGTTACACTTACCTCAGGTGTTATCGACTCTGTTTTCATGTTGGTGCTTTGTTTGTGTTTATTGTTTTGTTTATTTATTTAAACATTCACTCCCTGTCCTTGCTTTTCCGACTCTCAGCGCACTCGTTACAATTATAGATAAAACTAAATTAGCATATTGTTTTTAAACATTTGAATGTTTTTCTCAAAAGGGGTTGTGACAGATTTCAAAACTCTCCCGTGGCAGGATACACGTAACTTCTCTCTCCCTGTGTGTGTGTGTGTGTGTGTGTGTGTGTGTGTGAATGCATCTGCAGATGTGTTGGCTGTGGGACTGTGGTGATGATAATGGGCTGTGCACGGTGCTGGAACGGCGGTATTGTTAGTTGCAAATTTACACACACACACACACACACACACACACACACACACACACACACACACACACACACACACAGTGAGATTAGAGAGGGTCATTCAATGCAGGGATTGTTCTATTATCTGTTGTTGTAATTACAGTAGAATAAATGTGTTGCCTGACCTCAGACACACACCTCTTGAACATAGACCTGGCCCAATGTCAATACACTGATATTTATATGTGTGTGTGTTTATAGGAGTGAGCTGATGAGGTTGTTACTATGATAAATAGGACCTGTATAATATTTATTCTCACTACTTTACCCACACTCCAACACACTGCCCACACTCCAATACACTGCCCACACTCCAACACACTGCCCACACTCACACTGCCCACACTCCAACACACTGCCCACACTCCAACACACTGCCCACACTCCAACACACTGCCCACACTCCAACACACTGCCCACACTCCAACACACTGCCCACACTCCAACACACTGCCCACACTCCAACACACTGCCCACACTCCAACACACTGCCCACACTCCAACACACTGCCCACACTCCAACACACTACCCACACTCCAACACACTGCCCACACTTCAACACACTGCCCACACTCCAACACACTGCCCACACTCCAACACACTGCCCACACTCCAACACACTGCCCACACTCCAACACACTGCCCACACTCCAACACACTGCCCACACTCCAACACACTCCAACACACTACCCACACTTCAACACACTGCCCACACTCCAACACACTACCCACACTCCAACACACTACCCACACTTCAACACACTGCCCACACTGGGTAGTATCGGTCGCTGGGTCAGATTCTCTCCTAATGATAGAGCATTCTGATACGAATCAGACACAACCACAACCGAGGCTGTGCTAACCGCAGCATAAAGGAAGATAGAGGTAGATGGAGAGGATGGAGGAGAGGTGGAAGGGAAGAGGGAGGAGAGACCAGATCAGGAAAAAAGTTGTGAATAAGTGCAGACCTGGGTGAAAGAATAAAGGAGAAACTGGGGGAGAGGAGAGATGGATGGAATCAGGGTTGGAGGGAGGGACAGTGATCTACTTTGTCTCTACTGGGGTTTGTTGATGGACAGGGCCTGCAGGAGACCAAATGGCCTTCTGTGGAGTCTGTTGCCACGGGAGACGCTCTCTCTCTCTCTCTCTCTCTCTCTCTCTCTCTCTCGAATATGCTACGGTATATGTATATACTGCTCCTGCCCAGGGTATATGTATGCCCGCGGGCCTCTTGCCTAAGCACTCCCTAGGTGCCTTCTCCTTCCCCCTGGGAACAAATGAAACAGAATATTAAACATTTTCACAAACAAACTAAGAAACAAAGGACATCAAATAAGCTCTATCTGAGCAACAAACTCACAAACATAGCAACTCTCTGCAATGACCTCCCAGCAAATCTCTGCAATGACCTCCCAGCAAATCTCTGCAATGACCTCCCAGCAAATCTCTAGCAAATCTCCCTCCTGAACAGAACACTGGCTTTTATATAGCTTCTGAAGGAATGGGTAATTGGAGACAGCTGTGTCTTGACGAGGGGCGGGGTCAGCTCTCAGTGGCCATGGAGTCGACTCAATCAGCTGCTTGGGGGATTTCAGGAAGCCATTTCCTGAAATAAACACATGCAAATACACAAACTACAACACATCAACTGGGGAACATAACAATGATTGTAGGTAAATTGTTTGTGTTTGTGTCTGTCTGTCTGCGTGTGTATATGTCTGCTCAGAGAGAGAAGAGAGAAGGAAGGATCTGGCTAAAAATACTTGAATCAGTCATAGAGCCCATTGCCCTTTATGGTTGTGAGGTCTGGGATCCGCTCACCAACCAAGAATTTACAAAATGGGACAAACACCAAATTGAGACTCTGCACGCAGAATTCCGCAAAATATCCTCAGTGTACAATAGACGAACACCAAATAATGCACGCAGAGCAGAATTAGCCGATACTCCGCTAATTACCAAAATCCAGGAAAGAGCAGTTAAATTCTGCAAGGGAAGCTATCTCCTAAAACCTTCCATAACAAAGAAATCACATACAGAGAGATGAACCTGGAGAAGAGTCCCTAAGCAAGCTGGTCCTGGGGCTCTGTTTCACAACACAAACAGACCTTGATGGAGAACCTGGAAGAGTCCACTAAGCAAGCTGGTCTGCTCTGTTCTACAAACACAAGCAGACCCTACAGAGAGATGAACCTGGAGAAGAGTCCCCTAAGCAAGCTGGTCCTGGGGCTCTTTCATAAACACAAACACACCCCACAGAGCCCCAGGACAGCATAAATGGCAACCAAATCAAAAGATAATTACTGACACAGAAACTTATAAACTAGAATGTTATTTTGCCCTAAAGAGAGTAGAATGAGGCAGAATACCACTGTGACTGACCTAAACGTAATGACCCAAACGTAAGGAAATATTTGACTATGTACAGAGTCATGAGGATAGTCTTGCTAGTGAAGAGGCCACTGTCGTGTCTTTAGCTATGCCGGATAAAGTGATATGACATGCTATTCTATAAAATAATTTCTCTGTAGTGTATTACCTGATTGAGCTAATCATATAAATGTATTAACTGAGTAGGGCACCAAGGCAAATAATATTTATAGAGCTGTTGCCTTCTGAATAAACTCTAAAGACCTAGTAATATTTTATCAATAGCTTTCAATAATTTCTTGATTGGGGCTCATCTGATTGAAAATTCTTGGTTATCTGCACGAATCCTGGCTCACAAGTTGAATCAGCAATACAAAATTGGGTTTCATTATTTATTTACTAAATACTTAAATAATCACACAGAAATTAAATATACGGATACCAAATCACTAACTTGATTACAAACTACATCATAAAGGAAAAATGTCCCTGCGGCCGGAACAGATATGACAGCAGCTCATGTTGTAGGGGGCTGAGGTTTGAGTGAAAGAGGAAAGACTGAGGAACAAGACCGAAGCATCCTGCTATCGTAAATATATCTCATGCATTCTAAATTACCACCCATTTGGAAAAGGAAAATGCTATATATATTTACTCTGAGCTGTCTTCGGTAGGTTGTGGTAGATGGAAGGCCGTGTTGCTTAACCGAGTCCTTTGCCCTTTGAAGAATGCTCACTGCTGGAAAAATGGATACGTTGTAGTAATGTCGTTGTGTGGTAGGCGGGATACTCTGTCTGTTCCTTCCTAACCTGCCTGCAGCTGCTGTTCTTTCAACGGTTAGGAGGCATCACTTCTGTAGTGAATAAAGTTCCAAAGTTCATACCATTCGCAACCAAAGTTCACGCTGATGTTGGCTTCGTTCTGTAGTTATTATCTGAACCATTCTGACATCGGACCGTCGTCCTCACATCCTCGAACAGGAGGTTATATTGTCATCAGGAGAAAGCATATAGGAAGGGAGAGGAGGGCGTGTTGAAAAAGTTTTATAGCCCATGTCCCTTCAGGGGTGGGGCACTGATGTTGGGTTTTCACCTTATGAAAACCCAAATCTCACATTTTAGATGCTAAAATCACATTTCCTTTCACATTTCCTCCCAATCCAGAACTTTCTGATGTGTAGACTTTCCCACTGTAGAGTTTGTCATCTTATCATTGATGAGAATGTCATCAGATGACAACTCAACTGACATCATATTCATTAAGTACCACTTTTCATTGGTCGGATTACCAGAATATAGTTAATTTCCCCCACCTTCTGATGTTCCCAGAATCTCTATGTTAACCAAGGGTTTTGCAAAATGTAACATCAGTTGGGTAGAGAGAGGAAAAAGGGGGGAAGAGGTATTTATGACTGTCATAAACCTACCCCCAGGCCAACGTCATGACACCACTGTAGGCAGACATGGCTCTCAAGAGAAGACAGGCTATGTGCACATTGCCCACAAAATGAGGTGGATACTGAGCTGCACGTCCTAACCACCTGACAAATGTATGACCATATTAGAGACACATATTTCCCTCAGATTGGCACAGATCCACTAAGAATATCTATTGGGTGAAAATACTACAGTGTGAAATCACAGCAGCAATATTTGTGACCACGTTGCCACGAGAAAAGGGCAACCAGTAGAAGAACAAACACCATTGTAAATACAACCCATATTTATGTGTTTTTATGTTTTTGTACTTTTTTGCACGTAATATGACATTTGAAATGTCTTCATTATTCTGTTGGAACTTTTTGTGCGTGTTCTGTTTACTGTTCATTTGGTATTGTTTACTTCACTCTTGTTTATTATCTATTTCACTTGCCTTGGCAATGTAAACATATGTTTCCTATGCCAATAAAGCCCTTAAATTGAATTGAATTGAATTGAGAGACGAAGAGAGGGAGGGGGGGGGGGGCAAATCTGTTGCTATAGTAACCTGAGTTACTGCTCCTGCATTTCGAGAGACGTTCGGTGCTTGTGTGCGTGACGTGTAGAATGTGTGTTCATCCACCTCACTCCAGGCAGGAGAGGAGGACATCTCCCATCACTGAGGGAGAGGGGGAAAGATAGAGGGAAAGATAAAGAGAGAGGGAAAGATAGAGAGAGAAAGATAGAGGCAAAGATGGAGAGAGAGGGAAAGATGGAAAGATAGAGAGAGACAAATATAGAGAGGGAAGATAGAGAGAGAGAGAGAGAGAAAGGAAAAAATATATATATATAGATAGAGGGAAAGATATACAGAGAGATATATATAGAGAGGGAATGATAGAGGGAAAGATATATATAGAGAGAGGGAAAGATATACAGGGAGAGGGAAAGATAGAGAGGGAAAGATATACAGAGAGAGAGATGGAAAGATATACGGGGAGATGGAAATATAGAGAGGGAAAGATATAGAGAGAGAGGGAAAGATATATATAGAGAGAGAAAAGATAGAGGAAAGATAGAGAGAGAGAGATAGAGAGAGATATTAACTGCAACCCTTGGCAACATTTGTTGGTGCTGTGATTTGTGTGAAACTAACAGGACGACGCTGTGCTACTCCCGGCCAAACCTAACCCGGACGACGCTGTGCTCAATTGGCACACACCCTTAATTGGGACTCCCGATCACAGACGGTTGTGATACAGCCCATGATCGAACCAGGGTCTGTAGTGACACCTCTAGCGCTGTGATGCAGGGTCCTTAGACCGCTGTGCCACTCAGGATTAACATTGTTTGATAACATAGAACTTGTTGGAGGATGCGGTGTATGTTTGTCTTAGTGAGTTAGGATGTCATGCCCTGACCTCAGAGAGCCTGTTTATTTCTCTATGTGGTTAGGTCAGGGTGTGAATTGGGGTGGGAATTCTAGTTTTTCTATTTCTTTGTTGGCCGGGTATGGTTCCCAATCAGAGGCAGCTGTCTATCGTTGTCTCTGATTGGGGATCATACTTAGGCAGCCTGTTTTCCACCTGTGTTTGTGGGATCTTGTTTTTTTTTAAACAGTTGCTGTATAGCCCTGCAGAACTTTACATTAGTTGATGTTTTGGTGTTTTTTGGTGCTCATCTAAAATAAAGAAAGATCTTTCTCTTTGGTCTCATTCTGACGACGGATGTAACATTGGTGCTAAGGAACAAGGCTTCACCATGTGTCTGTTTGTGTTGTTGCAGTTCAGCAGCAGTAATTCTCACTCTCCTATGCTTTAGCGTTTCTCTAGGGAATGAAGGTTCAGTTGATTGGTTGAATTTGCCACTGGGCTTAATCTCCACCTGGGCCACTAGACATTAAGACAAGATTTACTATATACTCCAGTATCTGTTTGAATATGTGGCAAGCTTCCATATTCTGTGTTCTCCCTTTCTCCCCCTCCCTCCCGTCTGCCTCCTCCCCTCTCTCCCTCTGCCTCCCCTCTCCTTCTGGCTTTCCCTTGCCCGGCCTCCATTCTTCCTACCTGGCTCCCTCTCTCTCCCTTCTCTCTCTCCTCTCCCCCCTTCCCTCCCTCTCTGCCTTGCCTCCTCTTCTCCTCTCCGCCTCCGCCCTCCTCCTTCCCTTTCCTTCTCACGCTCTCTTCTCCCGTCTGCCCCCTCTCTCCGCTATCTCCCCTCTTCTCCTCGTCGGTCTCTCCTCTCTCCCGTCTGTCTCTCTCTCTCCCCTTCCCTCCTCTCTCTCTCCGTCTGCCTCTCCCTCTCTCCCGTCTGTCTCCCTCTCTCTCCCGTCTGCCTCCACTCTCTCCCCTTCCCTCCTCTCTCTCCCGTCTGCCTCCCCTCTCTCCCTGTCTGCCTCTCCCCTCTCTCTCCGTCTGCCTCCACTCTCTCCTCCTTCCCTCCCCTCTCTCCTGTCTGCCTCCTCTTCTCTCTCCGTCTGCCTCCTCCTTCTCTCTCCTTCCCTCTCCTCTCTCTCCCGTCTGCCTCCCCTCTCTCCCGTCTGCCTCTCCTCTCTCCCGTCTGCCTCCCTCTCTCTCCCTTCCCTCCTCTCTCTCCCTTCCCTCTCTCTCTCCCGTCTGCCTCCCCTCTCTCCTCGTCTGCCTCCCTTCTCTCCTCTTCCTCCTCTCTCTCCCCTTCCCTCCTCTTCTCTCTCCGTCTGCCTCCCCTTCTCTCTCCCTTCTCCTCTCTCTCTCCCGTCTGCCTCCTCTCTTCTCCCGTCTGCCTCTCCTCTCTCTCCGTCTGCCTCCCTTCTCCCCTTCCCTCCTCTCTCTCCCCTTCCCTCCTCTCTCTCCCCGTCTGCCTCCCCTTCTCTCCTGTCTGCCTCCTCTCTCTCCCCTTCCCCTCCCCTCTCTCCTGTCTGCCTCCACTCTCTCCCCTTCCCTCCCCTCTCTCCCGTCTGCCTCCTCTTCTCTCCGTCTGCCTCCTCTCTCTCCCCTTCCCTCCTCTCTCTCTCCGTCTGCCTCCCCTCTCTCTTCCCGTCTGCCTCTCCTCTCTCTCCGTCTGCCTCCCTTCTCTCTCCTTCCTCTCCTCTCTCTCCCCTTCCCTCCTCTCTCTCCCGTCTGCCTCCCTCTCTCCGTCTGCCTCTCCTTCTATCCCCTCTCCTCCCCTCTCTCCCTTCCCTCCCCTCTCTCCCGTCTGCCTCCCTCTCTCCCGTCTGCCTCCTCTCTCTCCTGTCTGCCTCCCTCTCTCCCCTTCCTCCCTCTCTCCTGTCTGCCTCCCTCTCTCTCTCCCTTCCTCTCCTCTCTCTCCCGTCTGCCTCCCTTCTCTCCTGTCTGCCTCCCCTCTCTCCTTTCCTCCTCTCTCTCCCGTCTGCCTCTCCTTCTCTCCTGTCTGCCTCCCCTCTCTCCCCTTTCCTCCTCTCTCTCCTGCTCTGCTCTCCTCTCTCTCCCTTCCCTCCTCTCTCTCTCCGTCTGCCTCCCCTCTCTCCTCGTCTGCCTTCCTTCTCTCCCTCTCTCCTCCTCTCTCTCCCCTTCCCTCCCCTCTCTCTCCCGTCTGCCTCTCCTCTCTCCCGTCTGCCTCCCCTTCTCTCCTCCGTCTGCTCTCCCCTCTCTCCCTTCCCTCCCCTCTCTCCTGTCTGCCTCCACTCTCTCCCCTTCCCTCCTCTCTCTCTCCGTCTGCCTCCCTTCTCTCCTGTCTGCCTCCCTCTCTCTCCCCTTTCCTCCTCTCTCTCCCGTCTGCCTCCCTTCTCTCCTGTCTGCCTCCCCTCTCTCCCTTTCCTCTCCCTCTCTCTCCCGTCTGCCTTCCTTCTATCCCCTTTCCTCCTCTCTCTCCTGCCTGCCTCCCTCTCTCCCGCCTGCCTCCCCTCTCTCCTGTCTGTCTCCCTCTCTCCCGTCTGTCTCCCCTTTCTCCCGTCTGTCTCCCCTCTCTCTCCGCTCTGTCTCCCTCTCTCCTCGTCTGCCTCCCCTTCTCTCCCTGTCTGTCTCCCTCTCTCTCCCGTCTGTCTCCCTCTCTCTCCGTCTGTCTCCCCTCTCTCCTCGTCTGTCTCCCCTCTCTCCCGTCTGTCTCCCCTCTCTCCCGTCTGTCTCCTCTCTCTCCTGTCTGCCTCCCTCTCTCTCCCGTCTGTCTCCCCACTCTCTCCGTCTGCCTCCTTCTCTCCCCTTCCCTCCTCTCTCCTGTCTGCCTCCCTCTCTCTCTCCGTCTGCTCTCCCCTTTCTCTCCGTCTGCCTCTCCTCTCTCTCCCGTCTGTCTCCCCTCTCTCTCCCATCTGCCTCCCCTCTCTCTCGGGTCTGTCTCCCTCTCTCTCTCCGTCTGTCTCTCCTCTCTCCCGTCTGTCTCCCCTCTCTCCTGTCTGCCTCCTCTCTCCTGTCTGCCTCCCCCTCTCTCCCGTCTGCCTCCTGCTCTCCCTCTGCTCTCTCTCTATCTCTCTCCTTCTCTCGGTCTGTCTCCCTCTCTCCCGTCTGTCTCCCTCTCCGTCTGCTCCCTCTCTCCCGTCTGCCTCTCCTTCTCTCCTGTCTGTCTCCTCTCTCTCCGTCTGTCTCCCTCTCTCCTGTCTGCCTCCCCTCTCTCTCCCGTCTGCCTCCTTCTCTCCCGTCTGTCTCCCCTCTCTCCCGTCTGTCTCCCCTTCTCTCCCGTCTGTCTCCCTCTCTCCCGTCTGTCTCCCCTCTCTCCCATCTGTCTCCCCTCTCTCCCGTCTGTCTCCCCTCTCTCCCGTCTCTCTCCCCTCTCTCCCGTCTGTCTCCTTCTCTCCGTCTGTCTCCCCTCTCTCTCCTCTGTCTCCCCTCTCTCCGTCTGCCTCCTCTCTCTCCCCTTCCCTCCTCTCTCTCTCCGTCTGCCTCCCCTCTTCTCCCGCTCTGCCTCCCCTCTCTCTCCGTCTGCCTCCACTCTCTCCCCTACCCTCCCTCTCTCTCCGTCTGCCTCCCTCTTCTCTCCCGTCTGTCTCCCCTCTCTCTCCGTCTGCCTCTCCTTATCTCCCTGTCTCCCCTCTCTACCCTCTGTCTCCTCTCTCTCCTGTCTGCCTCCCTCTCTCTCTCCGTCTGCCTCCCTCTCTCCCGTCTGTCTCCCCTCTCTCCGTCTGTCTCCCCTTCTCTCCCGTCTGTCTCCCCTCTCTCCCGTCTGTCTCCCTCTCTCCCGTCTGTCTCCCCTCTCTCCCATCTGTCTCCCCTCTCTCCCGTCTGTCTCCCCTCTCTCCCATCTGTCTCCCCTCTCTCCCGTCTGCCTCCTTCTCTCCCGTCTGTCTCCCTCTCTCCCGTCTGTCTCTCCCTCTCTCCGTCTGCCTCCACTCTCTCCCCTTCCCTCTCTCTCTCTCCCGTCTGCCTCCCCTCTCTCTCGTCTGCCTCCCCTCTCTCCCGTCTGCCTCCCTCTCTCCCTTCCCTCCCCTCTCTCCGTCTGCCTCCTCTCTCTCCGTCTGCCTCCCTCTTCTCTCCTCCTTCCCTCTCTCTCTCTCCCGTCTGCCTCCCCTCTCTCTCTCTCTGCCTCTCCTCTCTCCCGTCTGCCTCCCCTCTCTCCCTTCCCTCCTCTCTCCCCTTCCCTCCTCTCTCTCTCCGTCTGCCTCCCCTCTCTCCCGTCTGCCTCCCTCTCTCCCCTTCCTCTCTCTCTCCTGTCTCCCCTCTCTCTCCGTCTGCCTCTCCTCTCCTTCCCTCCTCTCTCTCCCGTCTGCCTCCTCTCTCTCTGCCTGCCTCCCCTCTCTCCCGCCTGCCTCCCCTCTCTCCCGTCTGTCTCCCCTCTCTCCCGTCTGTCTCCCCTTTCTCCCGTCTGTCTCCCCTCTCTCCCGTCTGTCTCCCCTCTCTCCCGTCTGTCTCCCCTCTCTCCCGTCTGTCTCCCCTCTCTCCCGTCTGTCTCCCCCTCTCTCCCGTCTGTCTCCCCTCTCTCCGGTCTGTCTCCCTCTCTCCCGTCTGTCTCCCCTCTCTCTCGTCTGTCTCCCCTCTCTCTCGTCTGTCTCCCCTCTCTCCCGTCTGTCTCCCCTCTCTCCCGTCTGTCTCCCTCTCTCCGTCTGTCTCCCTCTCTCCGTCTGCCTCCCTTCTCTCCCCTCTCCCTCCTCTCTCTCTCCGTCTGCCTCCTCTCTCTCCCGTCTGCCTCTCCTCTCTCCCGTCTGCCTCTTCTCTCCCCTTCCCTCCTCTCTCTCCCTTCCCTCCTCTCTCTCCGTCTGCCTCCTCTCTCCCGTCTGCCTTCTCTCTCTCCCCTTTCCTCCTCTCTCTCCTGTCTGCCTCCTCTCTCCTGTCTGCCTCCCCTCACTCCCCTTCCCTCCTCTCTCTCCCCGTCTCCTCCTCTCTCTCTGCCTCCCTCTCTCCCGTCTGCCTCCCCTCTCTCCGTCTGTCTCCCCTCTCTCTCCGTCTGTCTCCCTCTTTCTCCCGTCTGTCTCCCCTCTCTCCCGTCTGTCTCCCTCTCTCCCTCTGTCTCCCCTCTCTCCGTCTGTCTCCCCTCTCTCCGTCTGTCTCCCTCTCTCTCCCGTCTGTCTCCCCTCTCTCCCGTCTGTCTCCCTCTCTCCCGTCTGTCTCTCTCCTTCTCTCCCTGTCTCGTCTCCCCTCTCTCCCATCTGTCTCCCCTCTCTCCCGTCTGTCTCCCCTCTCTCTCCGTCTGCCTCCCCTTCTCTCCGTCTGTATCCTCTCTCCCGTCTGTCTCCTCTCTCCCGTCTGCCTCCCTTCTCTCCCTTCCCTCCTCTCTCTCTCCGTCTGCCTACCTCTCTCCGGTCTGCCTCCCTCTCTCCTCATCTATCTCCCCTCTCTCCCGTCTGTCTCCCCTCTCTCCCGTCTGCCTCCCTTCTCTCCTGTCTGCCTCCTCTCTCTCCCGTCTGTCTCCCCTCTCTCCCGTCTGTCTCCCCTCTCTCCCGTCTGCCTCCCCTTCTCTCCTGTCTGCCTCCCCTCTCTCCCGTCTGTCTCCCCTCTCTCCCGTCTGTCTCCCCTCTCTCCCGTCTGTCTCCCCTCTCTCCCGTCTGTCTCCCCTCTCTCCCGTCTGTCTCCCCTCTCTCTCCCGTCTGTCTCCCCTCTCTCCCGTCTGTCTCCCCTCTCTCCCGTCTGTCTCCCCTCTCTCCCGTCTGTCTCCCCTCTCTCCCGTCTGTCTCCCCTCTCTCCCGTCTGCCTCCCCTTCTCTCCCGTCTGTCTCCTCTCTCCCGTCTGCCTCCCTTCTCTCCCCTTCCCCCCTCTCTCCCGTCTGCCTCCCCCTCTCTCCCGTCTGTCTCCCCTCTCTCCCGTCTGTCTCCCCTTTCTCCCGTCTGTCTCCCCTCTCTCCCGTCTGTCTCCCCTCTCTCCTGTTCTGCCTCCCCTTCTCTCCTGTCTGTCTCCCCTCTCTCCCGTCTGTCTCCCCTCTCTCCCGTCTGTCTCCCCTCTCTCCCGTCTGTCTCCCCTCTCTCCCGTCTGCCTCCCTTCTCTCCTGTCTGTCTCCCCTCTCTCCCGTCTGTCTCCTCTCTCTCCCGTCTGTCTCCCTCTCTCTCTCCCGTCTGCCTCCCCTTCTCTCCTGTCTGCCTCCCCTTCTCTCTCCTGTCTTTCTCCCCTCTCTCCCGTCTGTCTCCCTTCTCTCCCGTCTGTCTCCTCTCTCTCGATCTGTCTCCCCTCTCTCGTCTATCTCTCCTCTCTCCCATCTGTCTCCCCTCTCTCCCGTCTGCCTCCCTTCTCTCCTGTCTGTCTCCCCTCTCTCCCGTCTGTCTCCCCTCTCTCCGTCTGCCTCCCTTCTCTCCTGTCTGTCTCCCTTCTCTCCCGTCTGTCTCCCTTCTCTCCCGTCTGTCTCCCCTCTCTCCCGTCTATCTCCCTCTCTCCCATCTGTCTCCCTCTCTCCCGTCTGTCTCCCCTCTCTCCCGTCTGCCTCCCTTCTCTCCCGTCTGTCTCCCTCTCTCCCGTCTGTCTCACCTCTCTCCCGTCTGCCTCCTTTCTCTCCCCTTCCCTCCTCTCTCTTCCCCTTCCCTCCTCTCTCTCCACGTCTGCCTACCCTCTCTCCGTCTGCCTCTCCTCTCTCCCGTCTGCCTCCTCTCTCTCCTTCCTCTCCTCTCTCCCGTCTGTCTCCCCTTCTCTCCCGTCTGTCTCCCTCTCTCTCCGTCTATCTCCTCTCTCCCATCTGTCTCCCCTCTCTCCCGTCTGTCTCCCTCTCTTCCGTCTGCCTCCCCTTCTCTCCCGTCTGTCTCCCCTCTCTCCCGTCTGTCTCCCCTCTCTCCCCGTCTGCCTCCCTTCTCTCCCTTCCCTCCTCTCTCTCCCCTTCCCTCCTCTCTCCCCGTCTGCCTACCATCTCTCCCGTCTGCCTCCCCTCCTCTCCGTCTGCCTCCCCTCTCTCCCCTTCCCTCTCCTCTCTCCCGTCTGCCTCCCCTTCTCTCCCTTCCCTCCTTCTCTCCCCTTCCTTCCTCTCTCTCTCCCGTCTGCCTACCATCTCTCCCGTCTGCCTCCCCTCCCTCCCGTCTGCCTCCCCTCTCTCCCCTTCCCTCTCCTCTCTCCCGTCTGCCTCCCTCTCTCCCGTCTGCCTCCTTTCTCTCCCGTCTGTCTCCCCTCTCTCCCGTCTGCCTCCCTTTCTCTCCCGTCTGTCTCCCTCTCTCCCATCTGTCTCCCTCTCTCCCGTCTGTCTCCCCTCTCTCCCATCTGCCTCCCTTCTCTCCCGTCTGTCTCCTCTCTCCCGTCTGTCTCTCCTCTCTCCCCGTCTGTCTCCCCTCTCTCCCATCTGCCTCTCCTTCTCTCCCGTCTGTCTCCCCTCTCCTCGTCTGTCTCCCCTCTGTCTCGTCTGCCCTATCTCCATGTCTGTCTCCCCTTCTCTCCCGGTCTGTCTCCCCTCTCTCCCGTCTGTCTCTCCCATCTGTCTCCCCTCTCTCCCGATCTGTCTCCCCTCTCTCCCGTCTGCCTCCCCTTCTCTCCCGTCTGTATCCCTCTCTCCGTCTGTGCTCCCCTCTCTCCCCGTCTGCCTCCCTTCTCTCCCCTTCCCTCCTCTCTCTCCCGTCTGCCTACCCTCTCTCCCGTCTGCCTCCCTCTCTCCCATCTATCTCCCCTCTCTCCCGTCTGTCTCCCCTCTCTCCGTCTGCCTCCCCTTCTCTCCTGTCTGCCTCCCCTCTCTCCCGTCTGTCTCCCCTCTCTCCCGTCTGTCTCCCCTCTCTCCCGTCTGCCTCCCTTCTCTCCTGTCTGCCTCCCCTCTCTCCCGTCTGTCTCCCCTCCTCCCGTCTGTCTCCTCTTCTCTCCCGTCTGTCTCCCTCTCTCTCCGTCTGTCTCCCCTCTCTCCCGTCTGTCTCCCCTCTCTCCGTCTGTCTCCCCTCTCTCCCGTCTGTCTCCCTTTCTCCCGTCTGTCTCCCCTCTCTCCCGTCTGTCTCCCCTCTCTCCCGTCTGCCTCCCCTTCTCTCCTGTCTGCCTCCCCTCTCTCTCCGTCTGTCTCCTCTCTCCCGTCTGTCTCCCCTCTCTCCCGTCTGCCTCCTCTTCTCTCCCGTCTGCCTCCCTTCTCTCCCGTCTGTCTCCCTCTCTCCCGTCTGTCTCCCTCTCTCCCGTCTGTCTCCCCTCTCTCCCGTCTGCCTCCTTCTCTCCTGTCTGTCTCCCTCTCTCCCGTCTGTCTCCCCTCTCTCCCGTCTGTCTCCCCTCTCTCCCGTCTGTCTCCCCTCTCTCCCGTCTGTCTCCCCTCTCTCCCGTCTGCCTCCCCTTCTCTCCTGTCTGTCTCCCCTCTCTCCCGTCTGTCTCCCCTCTCTCCCGTCTGTCTCCCCTCTCTCCCGTCTGCCTCCCCTTCTCTCCTGTCTGCCTCCCCTTCTCTCCTGTCTTTCTCCCCTCTCTCCCGTCTGTCTACCCTCTCTCCCGTCTGTCTCCCCTTCTCTCCCGTCTGTCTCCCCTCTCTCCCGTCTATCTCCCTCTCTCCCATCTGTCTCCCCTCTCTCCCGTCTGCCTCCCCTTCTCTCCTGTCTGTCTCCCCTCTCTCCCGTCTGTCTCCCCTCTCTCCCGTCTGCCTCCCTTCTCTCCTGTCTGTCTCCCCTCTCTCTGTCTGTCTCCTTCTCTCCCGTCTGTCTCCCCTTCTCTCCCGTCTGTCTCCCCTCTCTCTCCGTCTGTCTCCCTCTCTCCCGTCTGCCTCTCCTTCTCTCCCGTCTGTCTCCTCTCTCTCCCGTCTGTCTCACCTCTTCCCGTCTGCCTCCTTCTCTCCCTTCCCTCCTCTCTCTCCCTTCCTCTCCTCTCTCCCGTCTGTCTCCCTTTCTCTCCGTCTGTCTCCCCTCTCTCCGTCTATCTCCCTCTCTCCCATCTGTCTCCCCTCTCTCCCGTCTGTCTCCCCTCTCTTCCAGATCTGCCTCCCCTTCTCTCCCGTCTGTCTCCTCTCTCTCCCGTCTGTCTCCCCTCTCTCCCGTCTGCCTCCTTCTCCTCCCTTCCCTCCTCTCTCTCCCCTTCCCTCCTCTCTCTCCCGTCTGCCTACCATCTCTCCCGTCTGCCTCCCCTCTCTCCCGTCTGCCTCCCTTCTCTCCCCTTCCCTCCTCTCTCTCCCCTTCCCTCCTCTCTCTCCCGTCTGCCTCCCTCTCTCCCGTCTGCCTACCATCTCTCCCGTCTGCCTCCCTTTCTCTCCCGTCTGTCTCCCCTCTCTCCCATCTGTCTCCCCTCTCTCCCGTCTGTCTCCCCTCTCTCCCATCTGCCTCCCCTTCTCTCCCGTCTGTCTCCCCTCTCTCCCGTCTGTCTCCCCTCTCTCCCATCTGCCTCCCCTTCTCTCCCGTCTGTCTCCCTCTCTCCGTCTGTCTCCCCTCTCCTCCCGTCTGTCTCCCCTATCTCCTATCTGTCTCCCCTTCTCTCCCGTCTGTCTCCCTCTCTCCCGTCTGTCTCCCCTCTCTCCGTCTTGTCTCCCCTCTCTCCCGTCTGTCTCCCCTCTCTCCCGTCTGTCTCCCCTCTCTCCAGTCTGTCTCCCCTCTCTCCCGTCTGTCTCCTTCTCTCCCGTCTGTCTCCCTCTCTCCCATCTGTCTCCCTCTCTCCGGTCTGTCTCCCCTCTCTCCCGTCTGCCTCCTCTTCTCTCCCAGTCTGTATCCTCTCTCCCGTCTGTCTCCCCTCTCTCCCGTCTGCCTCCTTCTCTCCCCTTCCCTCCTCTCTCTCCCGTCTGCCTACCCTCTCTCCCGTCTGCCTCCCCTCTCTCCCATTTATCTCCCCTCTCTCCCATCTGTCTCCCCTCTCTCCCGTCTGTCTCCCCCCCCTCTCCCGTCTGCCTCCCCTTCTCTCCCGTCTGTATCCCCTCTCTCCCGTCTGTCTCCCCTCTCTCCCGTCTGCCTCCCCTCTCTCCCCTTCCCTCCTCTCTCTCCCCTCTGCCTACCTCTCTCTCCGTCTGCCTCCTCTTCCCGTCTGCCTCCCCTCTCTCCCCTTCCCTCCCCTCTCTCCCGTCTGCCTCCCTTCTCTCCCGTCTGCCTCCCCTTCTCTCCCCTTCCCTCCTCTCTCTCCCTTCCTCCCCCTCTCTCCCCTTCCCTCCCTCTCTCTCCCCGTCTGCCTCCCTCTCTCTCCAGTCTGCCTCCCCTCTCTCCCGTCTGCCTCCCCTCTCTCCCGTCTGTCTCCCCTCTCTCCCGTCTGCCTCCCTTCTCTCCCCTTCCCTCCTCTCTCTCCCGTCTGCCTCCCCTCTCTCCCGTCTGTCTCCCTTCTCTCCCATCTGCCTCCCTTCTCTCCTCTTCCCTCCTCTCTCTCCCGTCTGCCTCCGCTCTCTCCCGTCTGCCTCCCCTCTCTCCCGTCTGCCTCCCCTCTCTCCCGTCTGTCTCCCCTCTCTCCCGTCTGCCTCCCTTCTCTCCCGTCTGTCTCCCCTCTCTCCCGTCTGTCTCCCCTCTCTCCCATCTGTCTCTCCTTTCTCTCCCGTCTGTCTCTCTCTCTCCCGTCTATCTCCCTCTCTCCCATCTGTCTCCCCTCTCTCCCGTCTGTCTCCCTCTCTCTCGTCTGCCTCCTTCTCTCCCGTCTGTCTCCCTCTCTCCCGTCTGTCTCCCTCTCTCCGTCTGCCTCCTCTCTCTCCCGTCTGTATCCCTCTCTCCCGTCTGTCTCCCTCTCTCCGCGTCTGCCTCCCTTCTCTCTCCTTCCCTCCTCTCTCTCCCCTTCCCTCCCCTCTCTCCCATCTGTCTCCTTCTCTCCCGTCTGTCTCCCCTCTCTCCCGTCTGCCTCCCCTTCTCTCCCGTCTGTCTCCCCTCTCTCCCCGTCTGTCTCCCCTCTCTCCCGTCTGCCTCCCTTCTCTCTCCGTCTGTGTCCCTCTCTCCCGTCTGTCTCCCCTCTCTCTCCCGTCTGCCTCCTTTCTCTCCCCTTCCCTCCTCTCTCTCCCGTCTGCCTACCCTCTCTCCCGTCTGCCTCCCTCTCTCCCATCTATCTCCCTCTCTCCCATCTGTCTCCCCTCTCTCCCGTCTGTCTCCCCTCTCTCCCGTCTGCCTCCCCTTCCCTCCCGTCTGTATCCCCTCTCTCCCGTCTGTCTCCCCTTCTCTCCCGTCTGCCTCCTTCTCTCCCCTTCCCTCCTCTCTCTCCCGTCTGCCTACCCTCTCTCCCGTCTGCCTCCCTCTCTCCCGTCTGCCTCCTCTCTCTCCTTCCCTCCCCTCTCTCCCGTCTGCCTCCCTTCTCTCCCGTCTGCCTCACTTCTCTCTCCTTCCCTCCTCTCTCTCCCCTTCCTCTCCCTCTCTCCCCTTCCCTCCTCTCTCTCCCGTCTGCCTCCCTCTCTCCCGTCTGCCTCCCTCTCTCCCGTCTGCCTCTCTCTCTCCCGTCTGCCTCCCTCTCTCCCGTCTGTCTCCCTCTCTCCCGTCTGCCTCCCTTCTCTCCCCTTCCCTCCTCTCTCTCCCGTCTGCCTCCCCTCTCTCCCGTCTGTCTCCCTTCTCTCCCATCTGCCTCCCTTCTCTCCCCTTCTCTCCTCTTCCTCCTCTCTCTCCCGTCTGCCTCCGCTCTCTCCCGTCTGCCTCCCTCTCTCCCGTCTGCCTCCCTCTCTCCCGTCTGTCTCCCCTCTCTCCCGTCTGCCTCCCTTCTCTCCCGTCTGTCTCCCTCTCTCCCGTCTGTCTCCCTCTCTCCCGTCTGTCTCCCTTCTCTCCACGTCTGTCTCCCCTCTCTCCCATCTATCTCCCTCTCTCCCATCTGTCTCCCCTCTCTCCCAGTCTGTCTCCCCTCTCTCTCGTCTGCCTCCCCTTCTCTCCCGTCTGTCTCCCTCTCTCCCGTCTGTCTCCCCTCTCTCCCTTCTCTCCCCTTCCCTCCCTCTCTCCTCTTCCCTCCTCTCTCTCCCGTCTGCCTCCCCTCTCTCCCGTCTGCCTCCCCTCTCTCCCCTTCCCTCCCCTCTCTCCCGTCTGCCTCCTTCTCTCCCTTCTGCCTCCCTCTCTCTCCCCTTCCCTCCTCTCTCTCCCCTTCCTTCCTCTCTCTCCCCTTCCTTCCTCTCTCTCCCCTTCCCTCCCTCTCTCTCCCGTCTGCCTCCCCTCTCTCCCGTCTGTCTCCTCTCTCTCCCGTCTGTCTCCCTCTCTCCCCGTCTGTCTCCCCTCTCTCCCGTCTGCCTCCCCTTCTCTCCCGTCAGTCTCCCCTCTCTCCCGTCTGTCTCCCCTCTCTCCCGTCTGTCTCCCCTTCTCTCCCGTCTGTCTCCCTCTCTCCTGTCTATCTCCCCTCTCTCCCCGTCTGTCTCCCCTCTCTCCCCGTCTGTCTCCCCTCTCTCCCGTCTGCCTCCCCTTCTCTCCCGTCTGTCTCCCCTCTCTCCCGTCTGTCTCCCCTCTCTCCCATCTGTCTCCCTTTCTCTCCCGTCTGTCTCCCTCTCTCCCGTCTATCTCCCCTCTCTCCCATCTGTCTCCCTCTCTCCCGTCTGTCTCCCTCTCTCTCGTCTGCCTCCCCTTCTCTCCCGTCTGCCTCCCTTCTCTCCCCTTCCCTCCTCTCTCTCCCCTTCCTTCCTCTCTCTCCCCTTCCCTCCTCTCTCTCCCGTCTGTCTCCCCTCTCTCCCGTCTGTCTCCCCTCTCTCCCGTCTGTCTCCCCTCTCTCCCGTCTGCCTCCCCTTCTCTCCCGTCTGTCTCCCCTCTCTCCCGTCTGTCTCCCCTCTCTCCCGTCTGTCTCCCCTCTCTCCCGTCTGTCTCCCTCTCTCCCGTCTGCCTCCCCTCTCTCCCGTCTGCCTCCCCTCTCTCCCGTCTGTCTCCCCTCTCTCCCGTCTGCCTCCCCTTCTCTCCCGTCTGTCTCCCCTCTCTCCCGTCTGTCTCCCCTCTCTCCCGTCTGTCTCCCCTTCTCTCCCGTCTGTCTCCCCTCTCTCCCGTCTATCTCCCCTCTCTCCCATCTGTCTCCCCTCTCTCCCGTCTGTCTCCCTCTCTCTCGTCT
>NW_026278479.1:0-4544 GCF_023373465.1 Oncorhynchus keta | reverse complement strand
TATATTATGACAGACCAGCTAGATCTACTGTCTCTATTATAATATGACAGACCAGTTAGATCTACTGTCTCTATTATATTATGACAGACACAGCTAGATCTACTGTCTCTATTATATTATGACAGACCAGCGAGATCTACTGTCTCATATTATGACAGAACAGCTAGATCTACTGTCTCTATTCTATTATGACAGACCAGCTAGATGTACTGTCTCTATTATAATATGACAGACCAGCTAGATGTACTGTCTCTATTATAATATGACAGACCAGCTAGATCTACAGTCTCTATTATATTATGACAGACCAGCGAGATCTACTGTCTCCATTATAACATGATAGACCAGCTAGATCTACAGTCTCTATTATTTTATGACAGACCAGATAGATCTACTGTCTCTATTATAATATGACAGACCAGCTAGATCAACTGTCTGTATTATAATATGACAGACCAGCTAGACCTAATGTCTCTATTATAATGTGACAGACCAGCTAGATCTACTGTCTCCATTATAACATGATAGACCAGCTAGATCTACAGTCTCTATTATTTTATGACAGACCAGCTAGATCTACTGTCTCTATTATAATATGACAGACCAGCTAGATCAACTGTCTGTATTATAATATGACAGACCAGCTAGACCTAATGTCTCTATTATAATATGACAGACCAGCTAGATCTACTGTCTCTATTATATTATGACAGACCAGGTAGATCTACTGTCTGTATTATTTTATGACAGACCAGGTAGATCTACTGTCTCTATTATATTATCACAGACCAGCGAGATCTACAGTCTCTATTATATTATGACAGACCAGCAAAATATACTGTCTCTATTATATTATGACAGACCAGGTAGATCTACTGTCTCTATTATATTATGACAGACCAGCTAGATGTACTGTCTCTATTATAAAATGACAGACCATTTTGATCTACTGTCTCTACTATATTATGACAGACCAGCAAGATCTACTGTCTCTATTATAATAATGACAGACCAGCAAAATTTTAAGACCAGATGACAGAAAGTGACTGTTCTATTGTGTCATACAGAATGACAGAACAGCTTCTGATAAGAGCGAGACAAATGACTTAAAATGTAAATGTGAAGGACCAGCAAGATCTACTGTCTCTATTATAATATGACAGACCAGCTAGATCTACTGTCTCTATTATAATATGACAGACCAGCTAGATCTACTGTCTCTATTATAATATGACAGACCAGCTAGATCTACTGTCTCTATTATAATATGACAGACCAGGTAGATCTACTGTCTCCATTATAATATGACAGACCAGCTCGATCTACTGTCTCTATTATATTATGACAGACCAGCTAGATATACTGTCTCTATTATATTATGACAGACCAGCTAGATCTACTGTCTCTATCATATTATGACAGACCAGCTAGATCTACTGTCTCTATTATTTTATGACAGACCAGGTAGATCTACTGTCTCTATTCTATTATCACAGACCAGCGAGATCTACTGTCTCTATTATAATATGACAGACCAGCAAAATCTACTGTCTCTATTAGATTATGACAGACCAGGTAGATCTACTGTCTCTATTATATTATGACAGACCAGCTAGATGTACTGTCTCTATTATAAAATGACAGACCATTTTGATCTACTGTCTCTACTATATTATGACAGACCAGCAAGATCTACTGTCTCTATTAGGATAAGTAATCCTTCTCACCCCCCCCCCCCTTTAAGATTTAGATGCACTATTGTAAAGTGACTGTTCTACTGGATGTCATAAGGTGAATGCACTGTTTGTAAGTTCTCTGGATAAGAGCGTCAGCTAAATGACTTAAATGTAAATGTAAATGTGAAAGACCAGCTAGATCTACTGTCTCTATTATGATATGACAGACCAGCTAGATCTACTGTCTCTATTCTATTATGACAGACCAGCTAGATCTACTGTCTCTATTATAATATGACAGACCAGCTAGATCTACTGTCTCTATTATAATATGACAGACCAGGTAGATCTACTGTCTCCATTATAATATGACAGACCAGCTAGATCTACTGTCTCTATTATATTATGACAGACCAGCTAGATCTACTGTCTCTATTATATTATGACAGACCAGCTAGATCTACTGTCTCATCATAATTATGACAGACCAGCTAGACCTACTGTCTCTATTATATGTGACAGACCAGGTAGATCTACTGTCTCTATTATATTATGACAGACCAGCTAGATCTACTGTCTCTATTATAATATGACAGACCAGCAAAATCTACTGTCTCTATTATTTTATGACAGACCAGGTAGATCTACTGTCTCTATTATATATGACAGACCAGCTAGATGTACTGTCTCTATTATAAATGACAGACCATTTGATCTACTGTCTCTATTATATTATGACAGACCAGCAAGATCTACTGTCTCTATTATAACATGAAAGACCAGCTCTACTGTCTCTATTATTTTATGACAGAACAGCTGATCTACTGTCTCTATTCTATTATGACAGACCAGCTAGATGTACTGTCTCTATTATATTATGACAGACCAGCTAGATCTACTGTCTCTATTATATTATGACAGACCAGCGAGATCTACTGTCTCCATTATAACATGATAGACCAGCTAGATCTACTGGTCTCTATTATTTTATGACAGACCAGATAGATCTACTGTCTCTATTATAACATGACAGACCAGCTAGATCTACTGTCTGTATTATAATATGACAGACCAGCTAGACATTATAATGTGACAGACCAGCTAGATCTACAGTCTCTATTATATTATGACAGACCAGCTAGATCTACTGTCTCCATTATAACATGATAGACCAGCTAGATCTACAGTCTCTATTATTTTATGACAGACCAGCTAGATCTACTGTCTCTATTATAATATGACAGACCAGCTAGATCAACTGTCTGTATTATAATATGACAGACCAGCTAGACCTAATGTCTCTATTATATTATGACAGACCAGCTAGATCTACTGTCTCTATCATATTATGACAGACCAGCTAGATCTACTGTCTCTATTATTTTATGACAGACCAGGTAGATCTACTGTCTCTATTCTATTATCACAGACCAGCGAGATCTACTGTCTCTATTATAATATGACAGACCAGCAAAATCTACTGTCTCTATTAGATTATGACAGACCAGGTAGATCTACTGTCTCTATTATATTATGACAGACCAGCTAGATGTACTGTCTCTATTATAAAATGACAGACCATTTTGATCTACTGTCTCTACTATATTATGACAGACCAGCAAGATCTACTGTCTCTATTAGGATAAGTAATCCTTCTCACCCCCTTTAAGATTTAGATGCACTATTGTAAAGTGACTGTTCTACTGGATGTCATAAGGTGAATGCACCAATTTGTAAGTCGCTCTGGATAAGAGCGTCTGCTAAATGACTTAAATGTAAATGTAAATGTGAAAGACCAGCGAGATCTACTGTCTCATATTATGACAGAACAGCTAGATCTACTGTCTCTATTCTATTATGACAGACCAGCTAGATGTACTGTCTCTATTATAATATGACAGACCAGCTAGATCTACTGTCTCTATTATAATATGACAGACCAGGTAGATCTACTGTCTCCATTATAATATGACAGACCAGCTCGATCTACTGTCTCTATTATATTATGACAGACCAGCTAGATATACTGTCTCTATTATATTATGACAGACCAGCTAGATCTACTGTCTCTATCATATTATGACAGACCAGCTAGATCTACTGTCTCTATTATTTTATGACAGACCAGGTAGATCTACTGTCTCTATTCTATTATCACAGACCAGCGAGATCTACTGTCTCTATTATAATATGACAGACCAGCAAAATCTACTGTCTCTATTAGATTATGACAGACCAGGTAGATCTACTGTCTCTATTATATTATGACAGACCAGCTAGATGTACTGTCTCTATTATAAAATGACAGACCATTTTGATCTACTGTCTCTACTATATTATGACAGACCGGCAAGATCTACTGTCTCTATTAGGATAAGTAATCCTTCTCACCCCCCCCTTTAAGATTTAGATGCACTATTGTAAAGTGACTGTTCTACTGGATGTCATAAGGTGAATGCACCAATTTGTAAGTCGCTCTGGATAAGAGCGTCTGCTAAATGACTTAAATGTAAATGTGAAAGACCAGCGAGATCTACTGTCTCATATTATGACAGAACAGCTAGATCTACTGTCTCTATTCTATTATGACAGACCAGCTAGATGTACTGTCTCTATTATAATATGACAGACCAGCTAGATCTACTGTCTCTATTATAATATGACAGACCAGGTAGATCTACTGTCTCTATTATAATATGACAGACCAGCTAGATCTACTGTCTCTATTATATTATGACAGACCAGCTAGATCTACTGTCTCTATTATATTATGACAGACCAGCTAGATCTACTGTCTCTATTATATTATGACAGACCAGCTAGATCTACTGTCTCTATTATTATTATGACAGACCAGGTAGATCTACT
>NW_026278478.1:0-7143 GCF_023373465.1 Oncorhynchus keta | reverse complement strand
GATGGAGGGACAATAGAGCCTGAGTACCAGGCCATTAGGACACTGATGGAGGGACAATAGAGCCCTGAGTACCAGGCCATTGGGACCTGATGGAGGACAATAGAGCCCTGAGTACCCTGACCATTAGGACCTGATGGAGGGACAATAGAGCCCTGAGTACCAGGCCATTAGGACCTGATGGAGGACAATAGAGCCCTGAGTACCAGGCCATTGGGACCTGATGGAGGGACAATAGAGCCCCTGAGTACCAGGCCATTAGGACCTGATGGAGGGACAATAGAGCCCTGAGTACCAGGCCATTAGGACCTGGTGGAGGGACAATAGAGTAAGTAACCTGATGTGGACAACCAGTCCAAACAACTTGACCGTGTCTAGGAGTCATCTACAGGTGACACGAGAGAAAACAGAGAGCATCATGCCAGAGCAGGAAGTGTAAAGAATGGGCTTTCCTTGAAGAACGGGGAAGGAGAGGAGGGTCTCAGTTGAGGTCCAAACATTTTGATTTGTTCTTGTCCAGTTGTCCGTCAAACAGGTCTGCAGGTACCATCAACCACACCATCTGTGAGTGAACTGTGAGGATGGTCAAGACAGACATCGAATAATCATTGTTGAGCATTCCATTTAAAATAGTGTAAAACTGTTCTAGAATCTTATTTTTCTCAGTACTGCCCGGAGTACAGCAGGGTTAGACAGAGACATACAGTCATAGGGTCAGGCTTATTGCTTCTCATCAGGGTGTTGCAGTAGGCGGTAGTGCAGGACCTTGAGAGCATCAAGCCGAGTGACAGAATTGTGTGTGAGTGGTGAGTGACGAGTGTGAGAGAGAGAGAGAGAGAGAGAGAGAGAGAGAGAGAGAGAGAGAGAGAGAGATGGGAGAGACAGGGAGAGAGAGAGAGAGAGAGAGAGAGAGAGAGAGAGAGAGAGAGAGAGAGAGATCAGGGGTGTCAAACATACGGCCCGCGGGCCGGAACCGCCCCCAAGGAGGTTCGATCAGGCCCGCAGGATAATTTGAAAGTGGAAAAAATGCATAAAAGACATGGAATTAATATTTTTTTTTTTTTTAAGACAAGCCGCATCACTGAGACAGACTGAAACAGCAGACGGTATCAATGCGCCATCTGCTGCTTGTTACGACGTTGTTAAGATTGTTAATGTCTCTACCTCTCCACTACACCCTCATTAGCCAAAATGTCGTTATCCAAACGGAGAAAAGTAGATAAGGAGTGTAGAATTTTCAAAGAAAATGGACCACGTCCTATTTATTTACAGAGATGCACGGAAAACCTTTGTGCTTGGTGTGTTTGCAACAAGTTTCGGTATTGAAGGAATATAATATTCGACGCCACTACGAGACTCATCACAGCGAAAAATATGACGGCTTGCAAGGACAACTGAGAAGAGATAAGATTAACGAATTGCTGGCGGGTCTGAGGAAACAGCAGTCAACTTTCATCCAGAGCCGAGAAGTCAGTGAAGCAGCGGTAAAAGCCAGCTACCTAATTGCTAGCGAAATAGCATTAGCATCGAAGCCGTATTCCGACGGTGACTTTGTTAAACGATGCATGATGAAGGCGGCTGAACTTGTATGTCCCGAGCGACAAGCTTTTGCCAATATTAGCATGACGAGGAATACTATAGCAGAGAGGATTTCGGAACTATCGGCAGATTTAGACAGTCAATTGAAACAGAGAGTCAAGTCATTTATTGCATTTTCCGTGGCAATTGACGAGAGCACTGACATCACAGACGTGGCCCAACTGGCCATATTTATTCGAGGAGTTGATGAGACATTGACTGTTACTGAAGAGTTTCTTGAGTTGGTGCCAATGATGGACACCACAACAGCCGAGGGACATTTTCGGCTCTGTCCTTGCTGCATTGGACAGAGTTGGAGTGGACTGGTCCCGCGCTGTCAGCCTGGCTACAGACGGCGCGCCATCCATGGTCGGAAAGAAAGCAGGTGTCGCGACAAAGTTCAAAAGACAAAGTACAAGCCCTTAATGGAGGAGATCGTTTCTGGACATTTCACTGTATTTTGCACCAGGAGGCATTGTGTTGCAAGTCGCTGAAAATGGACCACGTCATGGAGGTGGTTGTTCGCACTGTAAATTTCATCCGGTCAGAGGTCTGAACCATCGTCAGTTTGACAAACTTCTCAGCGACAGCAACGTACCCACAGCCTGCCATACCACACTGAAGTGAGATGGTTAAGCCGAGCGCTGTGCTGAGGCATTTCTTTGATCTGAGAGAGGAAATCGGACAGTTCATGGAGAAAAGGAAAACCGGTGTTGGAATTACAATCTCAGGAATGGCTACGGGACCTTGCATTCTTGGTTGATATTACTGAACACTTGAACAATCTGAACAAAATGTTGCAAGGCCGCAAAAAAGTTGTCACACAGTTTTTCTGACAACATACATGCATTTAAGTTGAAGCTGACTTTATGGGAGATGCAACTGGCAAATGGCAACCCGCTCATTTCCCCTGTCTGAGAGATGTGTGTGTGACCAGACCTGATGCGGACATGAAGCGGTACAAAGACAAAATTGCAGGACTACTGCGGGAGTTTGAGAAACGTTTTCAGGTATTTGGTGAACTTGAGACAGAATTTTCAGTTTTTTTCGCTCACCTTTCACAGTTAAAGCTTCTGATCTGCCGGTCGAAATTCAGCTAGAGATAATTGATTTGCAGTGTGATGCAGATTTGAAGGGCAAATTTGCCTCTGTAGGTCTGGACAGATTTTATCAGTATCTACTGAGGGTACCCCAAATTAACAGCCCTGGCTGCTAAAATTTTGTGCATGTTTGGGACAACCTACCTTTGTGAACAAATTTTCTCAGTGATGAATATCAATAAAACAAAAATGCGTTCAAGGCTCACAAACAAGCACTTAAATGACATTCTGAAAGTGACAGCTAGTCAGGACATGACACCTGGTGTTGATGCACTTGTACAGGCCAAAGATGCCAAGTTTCAGGTACAAATACAAGTCCAGACTAGACTAACACCTTTAAAATGCTGCCTTAGATACTGTTTGCATTGAAAGAATACAGCTCTGTGAAGATGAATCCTTACTGTGGTGATTTAAAATGTGCACTTTAATGTTAGTCAGCAGCTTCAAAACAAAAGTTGTGTGATGGAATTCTACTGTTCATACAACTCCATAAATTTTCAGTATGTATTGTATGTGTATGTATGTTTCATGTATGAAGTTTACAGATTTACAGGACAGGCGAACACTTTCTTCATTACACATTTAAAAAATCACTCTCCTTAGTTTGTAAGGTGTACGCAGGATTACATTTAGATTTTATATGCGTATGTGTAAGTGGTTTAAAAATTCCTTTCTTTAAAAGTCTCATTTAATCTTAAAGTGCATTACTATATTTTCAGTACCAATTAAAGTTTTGTGCCTTTGTACAATCAGTGGGATCAGTTGCAATGCATATTTGTGAATGATAAAAGTAAATTGCACATTTGTCTAAGGAAATATGAGGTGTTTCATGAAATGTTTTGTAAAAGGATAGTTCATTAAATTTCAATATTTTCCTAATGTTCTTGTGCTTCTTTACACCAAAACAAAGGAAAGACATGATATTTTGGTTATTTATAGCAGAGTATGGTATAATTTTAATGGTCCGGCCCACTTGACATCTCCCTAGGCCGTATGTGGCCCACGATGCGAAATGAGTTTGACACCCCAGCAGATGGTATCGAGTACAGTATATACATATGAGATGAGTATGTAAACAAGTGGCATAGTTAAAGTGGCTAGTGATACATGTAATATATAAGGATGCAGTCGATGATATAGAGTACAGTATATATGTATGCATATGAGATGAGTAATGTAGGGTAAGTAACATTATATAAGGTAGCATTGTTTAAAGTGGCTAGTGATATATTTGCATAATTTCCCATCAATTCCTATTATTGTATGGCTGGAGTTGGGTTTCTAGTGTTAGTGTATATGGTAGCAGCCACTCAATGTTAGTGGTGGCTGTTTAACAGTCTGATGGCCTTGAGATAGAAGCTGTTTTTCAGTCTCTCGGTCTCAGCTTTGATGCAATCTGTACTGACCTCTAAAATCTCTGGATGATAGTGGGGTGAACAGGCAGTGGCTCGGGGTGGTTGATGTCCTTGATGATCTTTATGGCCTTCCTGTAACATCGGGTGGTGTAGGTGTCCTGGAGGGCAGGTAGTTTGCCCCCGGTGATGCGTTGTGCAGACCTCACTACCCTCTGGAGAGCCTTACGGTTGAGGGCGGAGCAGTTGCTGTACCAGGCGGTGATACAGCCCGCCAGGATGCTCTCGATTGTGCATCTGTAGAAGTTTGTGAGTGCTTTTGGTGACAAGCCGAATTTCTTCAGCCTCCTGAGGTTGAAGAGGCGCTGCTGCGCCTTCTTCACGATGCTGTCTGTGTGAGTGGACCAATTCAGTTTGTCTGTGATGTGTATGCCGAGGAACTTAAAACTTGCTACCCTCTCCACTACTGTTCCATCGATGTGGATAGGGGGGTGTTCCCTCTGCTGTTTCCTGAAGTCCACAATCATCTCCTTAGTTTTGTTGACGTTGAGTGTGAGGTTATTTTCCTGACACCACACTCCGAGGGCCCTCACCTCCTCCCTGTAGGCCGTCTCGTCGTTGTTGGTAATCAAGCCTACCACTGTTGTGTCGTCCGCAAACTTGATGATTGAGTTGGAGGCGTGCGTGGCCACGCAGTCGTGGGTGAACAGGGAGTACAGGAGAGGGCTCAGAACGCACCCTTGTGGGGCCCCAGTGTTGAGGATCAGCGGGGAGGAGATGTTGTTGCCTACCCTCACCACCTGGGGCGGCCCGTCAGGAAGTCCAGTACCCAGTTGCACAGGGCGGGGTCGAGACCCAGGGTCTCGAGCTTGATGACGAGCTTGGAGGTTACTATGGTGTTGAATGCCGAGCTGTAGTCGATGAACAGCATTCTCACATAGGTATTCCTCTTGTCCAGATGGGTTAGGGCAGTGTGCAGTGTGGTTGAGATTGCATCGCCTGTGGACCTATTTGGGCGGTAAGCAAATTGGAGTGGGTCTAGGGTGTCAGGTAGGGTAGAGGTGATATGGTCCTTGACTAGTCTCTCAAAGCACTTCATGATGACGGAAGTGAGTGCTACGTGGGCGGCAGTCGCTTAGGGGCCTAGTTACCTTAGCTTTGAACAGGAACAATATGGCCCCCTTGAAGCATGTGGGAACAGCAGACTGGTATATAGATTGATTGAATATGTCCGCAAACACACCGGCCAGCTGGTCTGCGCATGCCTGAGGGCGCGGCTGGGGGATGCCGTCTGGGCCTGCAGCCTCATGTATACGTTTAAATGTTTTACTCACCTCTCGGCTGCAGTGAAGGAGAGACTGCATGTTTTCGTTGCAGGCCGTAAGTCAGTGGCACTGTATTGTCCTCAAAGTGGCAAAAAGTTATTTAGTCTGCCTGGGAGCAAGACATCCTGGTCCGTGACTGGGCTGGGAGAGAGAGAGAGAGATGGGAGGATGGGGAAGACAGGAGAGAGAGAGAGAGAGAGAGAGAGAGAGAGAGAGAGAGAGAGATGGGAGATTGGAGATGGGGAAAGACAGGAGAGAGAGAGAGAGAGAGAAGAGAGAGAGAGAGAGAGAGAGAGAGAGAGAGAGAGATGGGAGATGGGGAAAGACAGAGAGAGAGAGGGGATCGGGGTGGGGGTCAGTAATCAAGTAATATCAAACTGACTCCGTTTCATTGATCATCGGGGCCCTGGGCAGGTATGTAATACATTCAGAGGAGTAGGCCAGTTGTCATAGCAATAATCGTGTTTACAATTGAACAGTATAGGCTACATCGGCCTTAGGCTGTGGCGGTCATGACATTTTCTCTCAGCCGGTGATTGTCAAGCAAGTAACCGCGTCTCACGGTAATTGACCGTTAATGAACATAAACACACACCATCACAATAAATCCATATAATATAGTCTACACCATCACAAACAATCCAATAGTATAATTCTACATACAATAAATCCATGTAATATAGTCTACACCATCACAATAAATCCATGCAATATAGTCTACACCATCACAATAAATCCCATTAACAAACTTACTAGTCTACACCATCACAATAAATCCATATAAACCATAGTCTACACCATCACAATAAATCCATGTAATATAGTCTACACCATCACAATAAATCCATGTAATATAGTCTACACCATCACAATAAATCCATGTAATATATTCTACCTACACCATCACAATAAATCCATGTAATATAGTCTACACCATCACAATAAATCCATGTAATATAGTCTACACCATCACAATAAATCCATGTTATATAGTCTGCACCATCACAATAAATCCATGTAATATAGTCTACACCATCACAATAAATCCATGTAATATAGTCTACCTACACCATCACAATAAATCCATGTAATATAGTCTACACCATCACAATAAATCCATGTTATATAGTCTACACCATCACAATAAATCCATGTAATATAGTCTACACCATCACAATAAATCCATGTAATATATTCTACCTACACCATCACAATAAATCCCATGTAATATAGTCTACCTACACCATCACAACAAATCCATGTAATATAGTCTACACCATCACAATAAATCCATGTAATATAGTCTACACCATCACAATAAATCCATGTAACATAGTCTACACCATCACAATAAATCCATGTTATATAGTCTACACCATCACAATAAATCCATGTAATATAGTCTACACCATCACAATAAATCCATGTAATACATTCTACCTACACCATCACAATAAATCCATGTAATATATTCTACCTACACCATCACAATAAATCCATGTAATATAGTCTACCTACACCGTCACAATAAATCCATGCAATATAGCCTACACCATCACAATAAATCCATGTAATACATTCTACCTACACCATCACAATAAATCCATGTAATATATTCTACCTACACCGTCACAATAAATCCATGTAATATAGCCTACACCATCACAATAAATCCATGTAATATAGTCTACACCATCACAATAAATCCATGTAATATAGTCTACACCATCACAATAAATCCATGTTATATAGTCTACACCATCACAATAAATCCATGTAATATAGTCCACA
>NW_026278477.1:0-3147 GCF_023373465.1 Oncorhynchus keta | reverse complement strand
GCCCTGAGTACCAGGCCATTAGGACCTGATGGAGGGACAATAGAGCCCTGAGTACCAGGCCATTAGGACCTGATGGAGGGACAATAGAGCCCTGAGTACCAGGCCATTAGGACCTGGTGGAGGGACAATCTATCCATTCACCCTCACATCCCTCCATACAAGTGACATCTTTCAACTTTCAGTAAAATCCCTGCTCGAAGCAAGTTTTTACATGGAATTAAACTGATTGAATCAAAGAACAGTTGGACAAGAGTGAGCTAAATTTAGGATGAGGGGGTGTCTACAGCAAAGCAACTTCCCCAAATGATCCTGGTGATTAGGGGAGAGAACATGGAGCAGATCATTACAATTCTGTGAGAGGAACCCAGTATTTAAACACAGGTAACAAGTAAGTAACCTGATGTGGACAACCAGTCAAACAACTTGACCGTGTCTAGGAGTCATCTACAGGTGACACGAGAGAGAAACCTTGAGAGCATCATGCCAAACAGGAAGTGTAAAGAATGGGCTTTCCTTGAAGAACGGGGAAGGAGAGGAGGGTCTCAGTTGAGGTCCAAACATTTTGATTTGTTCTTGTCCAGTTGTCCGTCAAACAGGTCTGCAGGTACCATCAACCACACCATCTGTGAGTGAACTGTGAGGATGGTCAAGACAGACATTGAATAATCACTGTTGAGCATTCCATTTTAAATAGTGTAAAACTGTTCTAGAATCTTATTTTCTCAGTACTGCCCGGGTACAGCAGGGTTAGACAGATATGCAGAGACATACAGTCATGGGGTCAGGCTTATTGCTTCTCATCAGGGTGTTGCAGGAGGCGGTAGTGCAGGACCTTGAGAGCATCAAGCCGAGTGACAGAATTGTGTGTGAGTGTGAGTGTGAGTGTGAGAGAGAGAGAGAGAGAGAGAGAGAGAGAGAGAGAGAGAGAGAGAGAGAGAGAGAGAGAGAGAGAGAGAGAGATGGGAGAGACAGGAGAGAGAGAGAGAGAGAGGAGAGAGAGAGAGAGAGAGAGAGAGAGAGAGAGAGAGAGAGAGAGAGAGAGAGGTGGGAGATGGGGAAAGACAGGAGAGAGATATCAAATCAAATCAAATCAAATTTTATTTGTCACATATACATGGTTAGCAGATGTTATTGCGAGTGTAGCGAAATGCTTGTGCTTCTAGTTCCGACAATGCAGTAATAACCAACAAGTAATCTAACTAACAATTCCAAAACTACTGTCTTATACACAGTGTAAGGGGATAAAGAATATGTACATAAGGATATATGAATGAGTGATGGTACAGGGCAGCATACAGTAGATGGTATCGAGTACAGTATATACATATGAGATGAGTATGTAGACAAAGTAAACAAAGTGGCATAGTTACAGTGGCTAGTGATACATGTATTACATAAGGATGCAGTCAATGATATAGAGTACAGTATATACGTATGCATATGAGATGAATAATGTAGGGTAAGTAACATTATATAAGGTAGCATTGTTTAAAGTGGCTAGTGATATATTTACATCATTTCCCATCAATTCCCATTATTAAAGTGGCTGGAGTTGTGTCAGTGTCAATGACAGTGTGTTGGCAGCAGCCACTCAATGTTAGATGTGGCTGTTTAACAGTCTGATGGCCTTGAGATAGAAGCTGTTTTTCAGTCTCTCGGTCCCAGCTTTGATGCACCTGTACTGACCTCGCCTTCTGGATGATAGCGGGGTGAACAGGCAGTGGCTCGGGTGGTTGATGTCCTTGATGATCTTTATGGCCTTCCTGTAACATCGGGTGGTGTAGGTGTCCTGGAGGGCAGGTAGTTTGCCCCGGTGATGCGTTGTGCAGACCTCACTACCCTCTGGAGAGCCTTACGGTTGAGGGCGGAGCAGTTGCCGTACCAGGCGGTGATACAGCCCGCCAGGATGCTCTCGATTGTGCATCTGTAGAAGTTTGTGAGTGCTTTTGGTGACAAGCCGAATTTCTTCAGCCTCCTGAGGTTGAAGAGGCGCTGCTGCGCCTTCTTCACAATGCTGTCAGTGTGAGTGGACCAATTCAGTTTGTCTGTGATGTGTATGCCGAGGAACTTAAAACTTGCTCCTGTCATCTCTACACCATCACTGTCTATATCAGGCTTTAACCTGTCATCTCTACACCATCACTGTCTATATCAGGCTTTAACCTGTTATCTCTACACCATCACTGTCTATATCAGGCTTTAACCTGTCATCTCTACACCATCACTGTCTATATCAGGCTTTTACCTGCTCCTGTCATCTCTACACCATCACTGTCTATATCAGGCTTTAACCTGTCACCTCTACACCATCACTGTCTATATCAGGCTTTTACCTGTCATCTCTACACCATCACTGTCTATATCAGGCTTTAACCTGTCATCTCTACACCATCACTGTCTATATCAGGCTTTAACCTGTCATCTCTACACCATCACTGTCTATATCACCTGTCATCTCTACACCATCACTGTTCATATTGAGCGTGACACACAATAAATCCATGTAATATAGTCTACACCATCACAATAAATCCATGTAATATAGTCTACACCATCACAATAAATCCATGTAATATAGTCTACACCATCACAATAAATCCATGTAATATAGTCTACACCATCACAATAAATCCATGTAATATAGTCTACACCATCACAATAAATCCATGTAATATAGTCTACACCATCACAATAAATCCATGTAATATAGTCTACACCATCACAATAAATCCATGTAATATAGTCTACACCATCACAATAAATCCATGTAATATAGTCTCCCTACACCATCACAATAAATCCATGTAATATAGTCTACACCATCACAATAAATCCATGTAATATAGTCTACACCATCACAATAAATCCATGTAATACATTCTACCTACACCATCACAATAAATCCATGTAATATATTCTACCTACACCATCACAATAAATCCATGTAATATAGTCTACCTACACCGTCACAATAAATCCATGTAATATAGACTACACCATCACAATAAATCCATATAATATAGTCTACAACATCACAATAAATCCATGTAATATAGACTACACCATCACAATAAATCCATGTAATATAGACTACACCATCACAATAAATCCATGTAATATAGACTACACCATCACAATAAATCCATA
>NW_026278476.1:75000-90914 GCF_023373465.1 Oncorhynchus keta | reverse complement strand
TGCCCCTCCACTCTAACCACTAGACTACGCTGCCCCCTCCACTCTAACCACTAGACTACGCTGCCCCCTCCACTCTAACCACTAGACTACGCCCCCCTCCACTCTAACCACTAGACTACGCTCCACTCTAACCACTAGACTACTCTGCCCCCTCCACTCTAACCACTAGACTACTCTGCCCTCCACTCTAACCACTAGACTACTCTGCCCCCCTCCACTCTAACCACTAGACTACTCTGCCCCCTCCACTCTAACCACTAGACTACTCTGCCCCCCTCCACTCTAACCACTAGACTACTCTGCCCCCCTCCACTCTAACCACTAGACTACGCTGCCCCCTCCACTCTAACCACTAGACTACGCTGCCCCCTCCACTCTAACCACTAGACTACGCTGCCCCCTCCACTCTAACCACTAGACTACTCTGCCCCCCTCCACTCTAACCACTAGACTACTCTGCCCCCTCCACTCTAACCACTAGACTACGCTGCCCCCTCCACTCTAACCACTAGACTACGCTGCCCCCTCCACTCTAACCACTAGACTACTCTGCCCTCCACTCTAACCACTAGACTACTCTGCCCCTCCACTCTAACCACTAGACTACGCTGCCCCCTCCACTCTAACCACTAGACTACGCTGCCCCCTCCACTCTAACCACTAGACTACTCTGCCCCCTCCACTCTAACCACTAGACTACGCTGCCCCCTCCACTCTAACCACTAGACTACGCTGCCCCCTCCACTCTAACCACTAGACTACTCTGCCCCCCCTCCACTCTAACCACTAGACTACGCTGCCCCCTCCACTCTAACCACTAGACTACGCTGCCCCCCTCCACTCTAACCACTAGACTACTCTGCCCCCTCCACTCTAACCACTAGACGACGCTGCCCCCTCCACTCTAACCACTAGACTACGCTGCCCCCTCCACTCTAACCACTGACTACGCTGCCCCTCCACTCTAACCACTAGACTACGCTGCCCCCCCTCCACTCTAACCACTAGACGACGCTGCCCCCCTCCACTCTAACCACTAGACTACGCAGCCCCCCTCCACTCTAACCACTAGACTACGCTGCCCCCTCCACTCTAACCACTAGACTACGCTGCCCCCATTCACTCTAACCACTAGACTACGCTGCCCCCTCCACTCTAACCACTAGACTACGCTGCCCTCCACTCTAACCACTAGACTACGCTGCCCCCTCCACTCTAACCACTAGACTACGCTGCCCCCCCCCACTCTAACCACTAGACTACGCTGCCCCCCTCCACTCTAACCACTAGACTACGCTGCCCCCTCCACTCTAACCACTAGACTACGCTGCCCCCTCCACTCTAACCACTAGACTACTCTGCCCCCGCTCCACTCTAACCACTGGACTACTCTGCCCCCTCCACTCTAACCACTAGACGACGCTGCCCCCTCCACTCTAACCACTAGACTACTCTGCCCCCCTCCACTCTAACCACTAGACTACGCTGCCCCCTCCACTCTAACCACTAGACTACGCTGCCCCCTCCACTCTAACCACTAGACTACGCTGCCCCCTCCACTCTAACCACTAGACTACTCTGCCCTCCACTCTAACCACTAGACTACTCTGCCCCCTCCACTCTAACCACTAGACTACGCTGCCCCCTCCACTCTAACCACTAGACTACGCTGCCCCCATTCACTCTAACCACTAGACTACGCTGCCCCTCCACTCTAACCACTAGACTACGCTGCCCCCTCCACTCTAACCACTAGACTACTCTGCCCCTCCACTCTAACCACTAGACTACTCTGCCCCCTCCACTCTAACCACTAGACTACTCTGCCCCCTCCACTCTAACCACTAGACTACGCTGCCCCCCTCCACTCTAACCACTAGACTACGCTGCCCTCTCCACTCTAACCACTAGACTACTCTGCCACCCTCCACTCTAACCACTAGACTACGCTGCCCCCTCCACTCTAACCACTAGACTATGCTGCCCCCTCCACTCTAACCACTAGACTACTCTGCCACCCTCCACTCTAACCACTAGACTACGCTGCCCCCTCCACTCTAACCACTAGACTACGCTGCCCCCTCCACTCTAACCACTAGACTACGCTGCCCCTCCACTCTAACCACTAGACTACGCTGCCCCCTCCACTCTAACCACTAGACTACGCTGCCCCCTCCACTCTAACCACTAGACTACGCTGCCCCCTCCACTCTAACCACTAGGCTACGCTGCCCCCTCCACTCTAACCACTAGACTACTCTGCCCCCTTCACTCTAACCACTAGACTACGCTGCCCCCTCCACTCTAACCACTAGACTACCCTGCCCCCTCCACTCTAACCACTAGACTACGCTGCCCTCCACTCTAACCACTAGACTACTCTGCCCCCTCCACTCTAACCACTAGGGCTACGCTGCCACCCTCCACTCTAACCACTAGACTACGCTGCCCCCTCCACTCTAACCACTAGACTACGCTGCCCCCTCCACTCTAACCACTAGACTACGCTGCCCCTCCACTCTAACCACTAGACTACGCTGCCCCCCTCCACTCTAACCACTAGACTACTCTGCCCCCTCCACTCTAACCACTAGACTACGCTGCCCCCCTCCACTCTAACCACTAGACTACGCTGCCCCCTTCACTCTAACCACTAGGCTACGCTGCCCCCTCCACTCTAACCACTAGACTACGCTGCCCCTCCACTCTAACCACTAGACTACTCTGCCGCCCTCCACTCTAACCACTAGACTACGCTGCCCCCTCCACTCTAACCACTAGACTACGCTGCCCCCTCCACTCTAACCACTAGACTACGCTGCCCTCCACTCTAACCACTAGACTACGCTGCCCCCTCCACTCTAACCACTAGACTACTCTGCCCCCTCCACTCTAACCACTAGGCTACCCTGCCCCCTCCACTCTAACCACTAGACTACGCTGCCCCCTCCACTCTAACCACTAGACTACCTGCCACCCTCCACTCTAACCACTAGACTACGCTGCCCCCTCCACTCTAACCACTAGACTACGCTGCCCCCTCCACTCTAACCACTAGGCTACTACTGCCTGCCACACTCTAACCACTAGACTACGCTGCCGCCCTCCACTCTAACCACTAGACTACGCTGCCCCTCCACTCTAACCACTAGACTACGCTGCCCCCTCCACTCTAACCACTAGACTACGCTGCCCCCCTCCACTCTAACCACTAGGCTACGCTGCCCCCTCCACTCTAACCACTAGACTACGCTGCCCCCTCCACTCTAACCACTAGGCTACCCTGCCCCCTCCACTCTAACCACTAGACTACTCTGCCCCCTCTACACTCTAACCACTAGACTACTCTGCCCCTCTCCACTCTAACCACTAGGCTACCCTGCCGCCCTCCACTCTAACCACTAGACTACGCTGCCCCCTACACTCTAACCACTAGACTACCCTGCTGCCACCTCTACACTCTAACCACTAGACTACGCTGCCCCCCTCCACTCTAACCACTAGACTACGCTGCCCCCTCCACTCTAACCACTAGACTACGCTGCCCTCCACTCTAACCACTAGGCTACGCTGCCCCTCCACTCTAACCACTAGACTACTCTGCTGCCCTCCACTCTAACCACTAGACTACGCTGCCCCCTCCACTCTAACCACTAGACTACGCTGCCCCCTCCACTCTAACCACTAGATACCCTGCCCCCTCCACTCTAACCACTAGACTACGCTGCCCCCTCCACTCTAACCACTAGACTACGCTGCCCCTCCACTCTAACCACTAGACTACGCTGCCGCCCCTCCACTCTAACCACTAGGCTACGCTGCCCCCTCCACTCTAACCACTAGACTACGCTGCCCCCTCTCACTCTAACCACTAGACTACTCTGCCCCCCTCCACTCTAACCACTAGACTACGCTGCCCCCTCCACTCTAACCACTAGGCTACTCTGCCCCCCTCCACTCTAACCACTAGACTACTCTGCCCCCTCCACTCTAACCACTAGACTACGCTGCCCCCCTCCACTCTAACCACTAGACTACCCTGCCCCCTCCACTCTAACCACTAGGCTACGCTGCCCCTCCACTCTAACCACTAGACTACGCTGCCCCCCTCCACTCTAACCACTAGACTACTCTGCCCCCTCCACTCTAACCACTAGGCTACTCTGCCCCCTCCACTCTAACCACTAGGCTACGCTGCCCCCTCCACTCTAACCACTAGACTACGCTGCCCCCTCCACTCTAACCACTAGACTACGCCTGCCCCCTCCACTCTAACCACTAGACTACTCTGCCCCCTCCACTCTAACCACTAGACTATGCTGCCCCCTCCACTCTAACCACTAGGCTACCCTGCCGCCTCTACACTCTAACCACTAGACTACGCTGCCTCCTCTACACTCTAACCACTAGGCTACCCTGCCCCTCTCCACTCTAACCACTAGGCTACTCTGCCCCCTCTCCACTCTAACCACTAGACTACGCTGCCCCCCTCCACTCTAACCACTAGACTACGCCTGCCCCCCCCACTCTAACCACTAGGCTACTCTGCCCCCTCTACACTCTAACCACTAGGCTACCCTGCCCTCTACACTCTAACCACTAGACTACGCTGCCCCCTACACTCTAACCACTAGGCTACTCTGCCCCTCCCACTCTAACCACTAGGCTACTCTGCCCCTCTACACTCTAACCACTAGACTACGCTGCCCCCTCCACTCTAACCACTAGGCTACGCTGCCCCCTCCACACTCTAACCACTAGGCTACCCTGCCCCTCCACTCTAACCACTAGACTACGCTGCCGCCCTCCACTCTAACCACTAGGCTACGCTGCCACCCTCCACTCTAACCACTAGACTACGCTGCCGCCTCTACACTCTAACCACTAGGGCTACGCTGCCCCCTCCACTCTAACCACTAGGCTACCCTGCCCCCTCCACACTCTAACCACTAGGCTACCCTGCCCCCTCCACTCTAACCACTAGGCTACCCTGCCCCCTCCACTCTAACCACTAGACTACTCTGCCCCCTCCACTCTAACCACTAGGCTACCCTGCCCCCTCACTCTAACCACTAACCTGCCCCTCACTCTAACCACTGCTACGCCCCCTCCACTCTAACCACTAGGCTACTCTGCCCCCTCCACTCTAACCACTAGGCTACTCTGCCCCCTACACTCTAACCACTAGACTACTCTGCCGCCCTACACTCTAACCACTAGGCTACGCTGCCGCCTCTACACTCTAACCACTAGGCTACCCTGCCCCCTCCACTCTAACCACTAGGCTACTTTCTGCCACCTCTACACTCTAACCACTAGGCTACATGCCCCCTCCACTCTAACCACTAGACTACGCTGCCCCCTCTCCACTCTAACCACTAGACTACGCTGCCCCTCCACTCTAACCACTAGTCTACATGCCCTCCACTCTAACCACTAGACTACTCTGCCCCCTCCACTCTAACCACTAGACTACTCTGCCACCCTCCACTCTAACCACTAGGCTACGCTGCCCCCTCCACTCTAACCACTAGGCTACCCTGCCCCCTCCACTCTAACCACTAGACTACTCTGCCACCCCTCCACTCTAACCACTAGACTACGCTGCCCCCTCCACTCTAACCACTAGGCTACCCTGCCCCCTCCACTCTAACCACTAGACTACGCTGCCCCCTCCACTCTAACCACTAGACTACGCTGCCCCCTCCACTCTAACCACTAGACTACGCTGCCCCCTCCACTCTAACCACTAGGCTACGCTGCCCCCCTCCACTCTAACCACTAGGCTACGCTGCCCCCTCCACTCTAACCACTAGGCTACGCTGCCCCCCTCCACTCTAACCACTAGACTACCCTGCCCCCTCCACTCTAACCACTAGACTACGCTGCCCCCTCCACTCTAACCACTAGACTACCTGCCCTCTCCACTCTAACCACTAGACTACGCTGCCCCTCCACTCTAACCACTAGGCTACGCTGCCCCCTCCACTCTAACCACTAGGCTACCCTGCCGCCTCCACTCTAACCACTAGGCTACGCTGCCCCCTCCACTCTAACCACTAGGCTACGCTGCCCCCTCCACTCTAACCACTAGACTACGCTGCCCCTCCACTCTAACCACTAGACTACCCTGCCCCTCTACACTCTAACCACTAGACTACGCTGCCGCCTCCACTCTAACCACTAGGCTACCCTGCCCCCTCCACTCTAACCACTAGACTACCTGCCCTCCACTCTAACCACTAGACTACACTCTAACCACTAGACTACGCTGCCCCTCCACTCTAACCACTAGACTACGCTGCCCCCTCCACTCTAACCACTAGACTACGCTGCCCCCTCTACTCTAACCACTAGACTACTCTGCCCCCTCCACTCTAACCACTGGACTACTCTGCCCCCTCCACTCTAACCACTAGACTACGCTGCCCCCTCCACTCTAACCACTAGACTACGCTGCCACCCTACACTCTAACCACTAGACTACGCTGCCACCTCCACTCTAACCACTAGACTACGCTGCCCCCTCCACTCTAACCACTAGGCTACGCTGCCCCTCTACACTCTAACCACTAGGCTACTCTGCCCCCTCCACTCTAACCACTAGGCTACCCTGCCGCCTCCACTCTAACCACTAGACTACGCTGCCCCCCTCCACTCTAACCACTAGACTACGCTGCCCCCTCCACTCTAACCACTAGACTACGCTGCCACCCCTACACTCTAACCACTAGACTACGCTGCCCCCTCCACTCTAACCACTAGACTACTCTGCCCCCTCCACTCTAACCACTAGACTACCCTGCCCCCTCCACTCTAACCACTAGGCTACCCTGCCCCCCTCCACTCTAACCACTAGACTACGCTGCCCCCTCCACTCTAACCACTAGACTACGCTGCCCCCTCCACTCTAACCACTAGACTACCCTGCCCCCTCCACTCTAACCACTAGACTACGCTGCCCCCTCCACTCTAACCACTAGGCTACCCTGCCCCCTCCACTCTAACCACTAGGCTACCTGCCACCCCTCCACTCTAACCACTAGACTACGCTGCCGCCTCCACTCTAACCACTAGACTACGCTGCCCCCTCCACTCTAACCACTAGACTACTCTGCCACCCCTCCACTCTAACCACTAGACTACGCTGCCCTCCACTCTAACCACTAGACTACGCTGCCCCCTCCACTCTAACCACTAGACTACGCTGCCCCTCCACTCTAACCACTAGGCTACGCTGCCCCCTCCACTCTAACCACTAGACTACACTCTAACCACTAGACTACGCTGCCCCCTCCACTCTAACCACTAGGCTACCTGCCCCCTCCACTCTAACCACTAGACTACTCTGCCCCCTCCACTCTAACCACTAGACTACTCTGCCACCCCTCCACTCTAACCACTAGACTACGCTGCCCCCTCCACTCTAACCACTAGACTACGCTGCCCCCTCCACTCTAACCACTAGGCTACGCTGCCCTCCACTCTAACCACTAGACTACGCTGCCCCCTCCACTCTAACCACTAGACTACGCTGCCCCCTCCACTCTAACCACTAGACTACGCTGCCCCCTCCACTCTAACCACTAGACTACGCTGCCCCCTCCACTCTAACCACTAGACTACCCTGCCCCCTCCACTCTAACCACTAGACTACTCTGCCACCCTCCACTCTAACCACTAGACTACGCTGCCCTCCACTCTAACCACTAGACTACTCTGCCCCCTCTACACTCTAACCACTAGACTACGCTGCCCCTCCACTCTAACCACTAGACTACGCTGCCCCCCTCCACTCTAACCACTAGACTACTCTGCCCCCTCCACTCTAACCACTAGACTACGCTGCCCCCTCCACTCTAACCACTAGACTACGCTGCCCCCTCCACTCTAACCACTAGACTACTCTGCCACCCTCCACTCTAACCACTAGACTACGCTGCCCCCTCCACTCTAACCACTAGACTACGCTGCCCCCTCCACTCTAACCACTAGACTACGCTGCCCCCTCCACTCTAACCACTAGACTACGCTGCCCCCTCCACTCTAACCACTAGACTACTCTGCCCCCTCCACTCTAACCACTAGACTACGCTGCCCCCCTCCACTCTAACCACTAGACTACGCTGCCCCCTCCACTCTAACCACTAGACTACGCTGCCCCCTCCACTCTAACCACTAGACTACGCTGCCCCCCTCCACTCTAACCACTAGACTACGCTGCCCCCTCCACTCTAACCACTAGACTACGCTGCCCCCTCCACTCTAACCACTAACTACTAGGCCCCCTCCACTCTAACCACTAGACTACGCTGCCCCCTCCACTCTAACCACTAGACTACGCTGCCCCCTCCACTCTAACCACTAGACTACGCTGCCCCCTCCACTCTAACCACTAGACTACTCTGCCCCCTCCACTCTAACCACTCTACGCTGCCCCCTCCACTCTAACCACTAGACTACGCTGCCCCCTCCACTCTAACCACTAGACTACGCTGCCCCCTCCACTCTAACCACTAGACTACTCTGCCCCCTCCACTCTAACCACTAGACTACGCTGCCCCCTCCACTCTAACCACTAGACTACTAACCTCCACTCTAACCACTAGACTACGCTGCCCCCCTCCACTCTAACCACTAGACTACGCTGCCCCCTCCACTCTAACCACTAGACTACGCTGCCCCCTCCACTCTAACCACTAGACTACGCTGCCCCCCTCCACTCTAACCACTAGACTACGCTGCCCCCCTCCACTCTAACCACTAGACTACGCTGCCCCCTCCACTCTAACCACTAGACTACGCTGCCCCCTCCACTCTAACCACTAGACTACGCTGCCCCCTCCACTCTAACCACTAGACTACGCTGCCCCCTCCACTCTAACCACTAGACTACGCTGCCCCCCTCCACTCTAACCACTAGACTACGCTGCCCCTCTCACTCTAACCACTAGACTACGCTGCCCCCTCCACTCTAACCACTAGACTACGCTGCCCCCTCCACTCTAACCACTAGACTACGCTGCCCCCTCCACTCTAACCACTAGACTACGCTGCCCCTCCACTCTAACCACTAGACTACGCTGCCCCCTCCACTCTAACCACTAGACTACGCTGCCCCCTCCACTCTAACCACTAGACTACTCTGCCCCCTCCACTCTAACCACTAGACTACGCTGCCCTCCACTCTAACCACTAGACTACGCTGCCCCCTCCACTCTAACCACTAGACTACGCTGCCCCCCTCCACTCTAACCACTAGACTACCACTCTAACCACTAGACTACCTGCCCCCTCCACTCTAACCACTAGACTACCTGCCCCCTCCACTCTAACCACTAGACTACGCTGCCCCCTCCACTCTAACCACTAGACTACGCTGCCCCCTCCACTCTAACCACTAGACTACGCTGCCCCCTCCACTCTAACCACTAGACTACGCTGCCCCCTCCACTCTAACCACTAGACTACGCTGCCCCCTCCACTCTAACCACTAGACTACGCTGCCCCCTCCACTCTAACCACTAGACTACGCTGCCCCCTCCACTCTAACCACTAGACTACGCTGCCCCCTCCACTCTAACCACTAGACTACGCTGCCCCCTCCACTCTAACCACTAGACTACGCTGCCCCCTCCACTCTAACCACTAGACTACGCTGCCCCTCCACTCTAACCACTAGACTACGCTGCCCCCTCCACTCTAACCACTAGACTACGCTGCCCCCTCCACTCTAACCACTAGACTACGCTGCCCCCTCCACTCTAACCACTAGACTACGCTGCCCCCTCCACTCTAACCACTAGACTACGCTGCCCCCTCCACTCTAACCACTAGACTACCTGCCCCCTCCACTCTAACCACTAGACTACGCTGCCCCCTCCACTCTAACCACTAGACTACGCTGCCCCCTCCACTCTAACCACTAGACTACGCTGCCCCCTCCACTCTAACCACTAGACTACGCTGCCCCCACTCCACTCTAACCACTAGACTACGCTGCCCCCTCCACTCTAACCACTAGACTACTCTGCCCCCTCCACTCTAACCACTAGACTACGCTGCCCCCCTCCACTCTAACCACTAGACTACGCTGCCCCCCTCCACTCTAACCACTAGACTACTCTGCCCCCTCCACTCTAACCACTAGACTACGCTGCCCCCTCCACTCTAACCACTAGACTACGCTGCCCCCCTCCACTCTAACCACTAGACTACTCTGCCCCCTCCACTCTAACCACTAGACTACTCTGCCCCCTCCACTCTAACCACTAGACTACGCTGCCCCCTCCACTCTAACCACTAGACTACGCTGCCCCCTCCACTCTAACCACTAGACTACGCTGCCCCCTCCACTCTAACCACTAGACTACGCTGCCCCCTCCACTCTAACCACTAGACTACGCTGCCCCCTCCACTCTAACCACTAGACTACTCTGCCCCCTCCACTCTAACCACTAGACTACTCTGCCCCCTCCACTCTAACCACTAGACTACGCTGCCCCCTCCACTCTAACCACTAGACTACGCTGCCCCCTCCACTCTAACCACTAGACTACGCTGCCCCCTCCACTCTAACCACTAGACTACGCTGCCCCTCCACTCTAACCACTAGACTACGCTGCCCCTCCACTCTAACCACTAGACTACTCTGCCCCCTCCACTCTAACCACTAGACTACGCTGCCCCCTCCACTCTAACCACTAGACTACGCTGCCCCCTCCACTCTAACCACTAGACTACGCTGCCCCCTCCACTCTAACCACTAGACTACGCTGCCCCCTCCACTCTAACCACTAGACTACGCTGCCCCCTCCACTCTAACCACTAGACTACTCTGCCCCCTCCACTCTAACCACTAGACTACGCTGCCCCCTCCACTCTAACCACTAGACTACGCTGCCCCCCTCCACTCTAACCACTAGACTACTCTGCCCCCTCCACTCTAACCACTAGACTACACTCTAACCACTAGACTACGCTGCCCCCTCCACTCTAACCACTAGACTACGCTGCCCCCTCCACTCTAACCACTAGACTACGCTGCCCCCTCCACTCTAACCACTAGACTACGCTGCCCCCCTCCACTCTAACCACTAGACTACGCTGCCCCCTCCACTCTAACCACTAGACTACGCTGCCCCCTCCACTCTAACCACTAGACTACTCTGCCCCCTCCACTCTAACCACTAGACTACGCTGCCCCCCTCCACTCTAACCACTAGACTACTCTGCCCCCTCCACTCTAACCACTAGACTACGCTGCCCCCTCCACTCTAACCACTAGACTACGCTGCCCCCTCCACTCTAACCACTAGACTACGCTGCCCCCTCCACTCTAACCACTAGACTACGCTGCCCCCTCCACTCTAACCACTAGACTACGCTGCCCCCTCCACTCTAACCACTAGACTACGCTGCCCCCTCCACTCTAACCACTAGACTACGCTGCCCCCTCCACTCTAACCACTAGACTACGCTGCCCCCTCCACTCTAACCACTAGACTACGCTGCCCCCTCCACTCTAACCACTAGACTACTCTGCCCCCTCCACTCTAACCACTAGACTACGCTGCCCCCTCCACTCTAACCACTAGACTACGCTGCCCCCCTCCACTCTAACCACTAGACTACGCTGCCCCCTCCACTCTAACCACTAGACTACGCTGCCCCCTCCACTCTAACCACTAGACTACGCTGCCCCCTCCACTCTAACCACTAGACTACGCTGCCCCCTCCACTCTAACCACTAGACTACTCTGCCCCCTCCACTCTAACCACTAGACTACGCTGCCCCCTCCACTCTAACCACTAGACTACGCTGCCCCCCCTCCACTCTAACCACTAGACTACTCTGCCCCCTCCACTCTAACCACTAGACTACTCTGCCCCTCCACTCTAACCACTAGACTACTCTGCCCCCTCCACTCTAACCACTAGACTACGCTGCCCCCTCCACTCTAACCACTAGACTACGCTGCCCCCTCCACTCTAACCACTAGACTACGCTGCCCCCTCCACTCTAACCACTAGACTACGCTGCCCCCTCCACTCTAACCACTAGACTACGCTGCCCCCCTCCACTCTAACCACTAGACTACTCTGCCCCCTCCACTCTAACCACTAGACTACTCTGCCCCCCTCCACTCTAACCACTAGACTACGCTGCCCCCTCCCACTCTAACCACCACTAGACTACTCTGCCCCCTCCACTCTAACCACTAGACTACGCTGCCCCCTCCACTCTAACCACTAGACTACTCTGCCCCCTCCACTCTAACCACTAGACTACGCTGCCCCCTCCACTCTAACCACTAGACTACTCTGCCCCCTCCACTCTAACCACTAGACTACTCTGCCCCCCTCCACTCTAACCACTAGACTACCCTGCCCCCTCCACTCTAACCACTAGACTACTCTGCCCCCTCCACTCTAACCACTAGACTACGCTGCCCCCTCCACTCTAACCACTAGACTACGCTGCCCCCTCCACTCTAACCACTAGACTACGCTGCCCCCCTCCACTCTAACCACTAGACTACGCTGCCCCCTCCACTCTAACCACTAGACTACGCTGCCCCCTCCACTCTAACCACTAGACTACTCTGCCCCCTCCACTCTAACCACTAGACTACCTGCCCCTCCACTCTAACCACTAGACTACTCTGCCCCCCTCCACTCTAACCACTAGACTACCCTGCCCCTCTCCACTCTAACCACTAGACTACTCTGCCCCCTCCACTCTAACCACTAGACTACTCTGCCCCCTCCACTCTAACCACTAGACTACTCTGCCCCCTCCACTCTAACCACTAGACTACCCCCTCCACTCTAACCACTAGACTACTCTGCCACCCCCCAGTGAAATCCAATGTTAGTTGTATTTTCTCTAACCACTAGACTACTGCCCCCTCCACTCTAACCACTAGACTACTCTGCACCCCCTCCACTCTAACCACTAGACTACTCTGCCCCCCTCCACTCTAACCACTAGACTACGCTACCCTCCACTCTAACCACTAGACTACTCTGCCCCTCCACTCTAACCACTAGACTACTCTGCCCCCCTCCACTCTAACCACTAGACTACCCTGCCGCCTCTCTAACCACCCTACCTCCCCCTCCACTCTAACCACTAGACTACTCTGCCCCCCTCCACTCTAACCACTAGACTACTCTGCCCCCTCCACTCTAACCACTAGACTACTCTGCCACCCCTCCACTCTAACCACTAGACTACGCTGCCCCTCCACTCTAACCACTAGACTACGCTGCCCCCTCCACTCTAACCACTAGACTACTCTGCCCCCCTCCACTCTAACCACTAGACTACTAGCTGCCCCCCTCCACTCTAACCACTAGACTACTCTGCCCCCCCTCCACTCTAACCACTAGACTACTCTGCCCCCCCTCCACTCTAACCACTAGACTACTCTGCCACCCCACACAGTGAAATGCCTTTCAATGTCAGTTGTATTTCAATACTATGCAGAACCTTCACTATGACAAAATGTACATTGTCGAGTGTGACTTGTATGTTTCCATTTTAAATGTAAATTGTGATCATTTGGAGAAAGATCATTGATATTGCTACAGCAGTAACCATGGCAGCAGGTTGGGTTGCAGAAAGTATGCTACTAGACTCACTGAGAAAGGTTAAGTTCACAGAGACATCTGTAAGTTAATGGAGATATTGTCAAGTTAATGGAGACATTTGTAAGTTCATAGAGACATTGTAAGTTCATGATGTAGTGGTTGACATGGTTCATACATCTGTAGCGTAGTTCATAGAGACATCATGATGTTCATAGAGTGTTGACTATCTGATGTAGTTTGACCTAGCCAACTAGAGGCTACATCATGATGTAGCTAGGTCATGATGTACCTAGCCAACTAGAGCTAGGCATCATGATGTATTGACCTAGCCAACTATCTAGGTTGACTTATGATGTAGTGGTTGACCTAGCCAACTAGATCTAACCTAGCCAACTAGATTTAGGCTATGTAGCCTAGCCAACTATAGCTAGGCTACTCATGATGTAGTGGTTGACCTAGCCAACTATAGCTAGGCTACTCATGATGTAGTGGTTGACCTAGCCAACTGTAGCTAGGCTACTCATGATGTAGTGGTTGACCTAGCCAACTAGGCTACTCATGATGTAGTGGTTGACTAGGCTAGGCTACTCATGATGTAGTGGTTGACCTAGGCTACTCATGATGTAGTGGTTGACCTAGCCAACTAGATCTAGGCTACTCATGATGTAGTGGTTGACCTAGCCAACTGTAGCTAGGCTACTCATGATGTAGTGGTTGACTTAGCCAACTAGGCTACTAGCTAGGCTACTATAGCTAGGCTACTCATGATGTAGTGGTTGACCTAGCCAACTAGATCTAGGCTACTACTCATGATGTAGTGGTTGACCTAGCCAACTATAGCTAGGCTACTCATGATGTAACTATAGCTAGGCTACTCATGATGTAGTGGTTGACCTAGCCAACTATAGGGCTACTCATGATGTAGTGGTTGACCTAGCCAACTATAGCTAGGCTACTCATGATGTAGTGGTTGACCTAGCCAACTAGATCTAGGCTACTACTACTCATGATGTAGTGGTTGACCTAGCCAACTAGATCTAGGCTACTACTCATGATGTAGTGGTTTAACCTAGCCAACTAGATCTAGACTACTACTCATGATGTAGTGGTTGACCTAGCAAACTAGATCTAGGCTACTACTCATGATGTAGTGGTTGACCTAGCCAACTAGATCTAGGCTACTACTCATGATGTAGTGGTTGACCTAGCCAACTATAGCTAGGCTACTCATGATGTAGTGGTTGACCTAGCCAACTATAGCTAGGCTACTCATGATGTAGTGGTTGACCTAGCCAACTATAGCTAGGCTACTCATGATGTAGTGGTTGACCTAGCCAACTATAGCTAGGCTACTCATGATGTAGTGGTTGACCTAGCCAACTATAGCTAGGCTACTCATGATGTAGTGGTTGACCTAGCCAACTATAGCTAGGCTACTCATGATGTAGTGGTTGACCTAGCCAACTATAGCTAGGCTACTCATGATGTAGTGGTTGACCTAGCCAACTATAGCTAGGCTACTCATGATGTAGTGGTTGACCTAGCCAACTATAGCTAGGCTACTCATGATGTAGTGGTTGACCTAGCCAACTATAGCTAGGCTACTCATGATGTAGTGGTTGACCTAGCCAACTATAGCTAGGCTACTCATGATGTAGTGGTTGACCTAGCCAACTATAGCTAGGCTACTGATGTAGTGGTTGATGATACTCATGTGTAGTGGTTGACCTAGCCAACTATAGCTAGGCTACTCATGATGTAGTGGTTGACCTAGCCAACTATAGCTAGGCTACTCATGATGTAGTGGTTGACCTAGCCAACTATAGCTAGGCTACTCATGATGTAGTGGTTGACCTAGCCAACTATAGCTAGGCTACTCATGATGTAGTGGTTGACCTAGCCAACTATAGCTAGGCTACTCATGATGTAGTGGTTGACCTAGCCAACTATAGCTAGGCTACTCATGATGTAGTGGTTGACCTAGCCAACTATAGCTAGGCTACTCATGATGTAGTGGTTGACCTAGCCAACTATAGCTAGGCTACTCATGATGTAGTGGTTGACCTAGCCAACTATAGCTAGGCTACTCATGATGTAGTGGTTGACCTAGCCAACTATAGCTAGGCTACTCATGATGTAGTGGTTGACCTAGCCAACTATAGCTAGGCTACTCATGATGTAGTGGTTGACCTAGCCAACTATAGCTAGGCTACTCATGATGTAGTGGTTGACCTAGCCAACTATAGCTAGGCTACTCATGATGTAGTGGCCAACTATAGCTACCTAGCCCTAACTATAGCTAGGCTACTCATGATGTA
>NW_026278476.1:67500-70000 GCF_023373465.1 Oncorhynchus keta | reverse complement strand
TCGTGTCACAGTTGTAACAGTGTAAGGCCTGTAGAGGTCCTGAAATCAGGCCTCGTGTCCCAGTTATAACAGTGTAGGCCTGTAGAGGTCCTGAAATCAGGCCTCGTGTCCCAGTTGTAACAGTGTAGGCCTGTAGAGGTCCTGAAATCAGGCCTCGTGTCCCAGTTGTAACAGTGTAGGCCTGTAGAGGTCCTGAAATCAGGCCTCGTGTCCCAGTTGTAACAGTGTAGGCCTGTAGAGGTCCTGAAATCAGGCCTTGTGTCCCAGTTGTAACAGTGTAGGCCTGTAGAGGTCCTGAAATCAGGCCTCGTGTCCCAGTTTTAACAGTGTAGGACTGTAGAGGTCCTGAAATCAGGCCTCGTGTCTCAGTTGTAACAGTGTAGGACTGTAGAGGTCCTGAAATCAGGCCTCGTGTCCCAGATATACAGTGTAGGCCTGCAGATGTCCTGAAATCAGGCCTCGTGTCACAGTTGTAACAGTGGAAGGCCTGTAGAGGTCCTGAAATCAGGCCTCGTGTCCCAGTTGTAACAGTGTAGGCCTGTAGAGGTCCTGAAATCAGGCCTCGTGTCCCAGTTGTAACAGTGTAAGGCCTGTAGAGGTCCTGAAATCAGGCCTCGTGTCCCAGTTGTAACAGTGTAGGCCTGTAGAGGTCCTGAAATCAGGCCTCGTGTCCCAGTTGTAACAGTGTAGGACTGTAGAGGTCCTGAAATCAGGCCTCGTGTCCCAGTTGTAACAGTGTAGGCCTGTAGAGGTCCTGAAATCAGGCCTTGTGTCCCAGTTGTAACAGTGTAGGCCTGTAGAGGTCCTGAAATCAGGCCTCGTGTCCCAGTTGTAACAGTGTAGGACTGTAGAGGTCCTGAAATCAGGCCTCGTGTCCCAGTTGTAACAGTGTAGGATTGTAGAGGTCCTGAAATCAGGCCTCGTGTCCCAGTTTTAACAGTGTAGGCCTGTAGAGGTCCTGAAATCAGGCCTCGTGTCCCAGTTGTAACAGTGTGGGCCTGTAGAGGTCCTGAAATCAGGCCTCGTGTCCCAGTTGTAACAGTGTGGGTCTGTAGAGGTCCTGAAATCAGGCCTCGTGTCCCAGTTGTAACAGTGTAGGACTGTAGAGGTCCTGAAATCAGGCCTCGTGTCCCAGTTGTAACAGTGTAGGCCTGTAGAGGTCCTGAAATCAGGCCTCGTGTCCCAGTTTTAACAGTGTAGGCCTGTAGAGGTCCTGAAATCAGGCCTCGTGTCCCAGTTTTAACAGTGTGGGCCTGTAGAGGTCCTGAAATCAGGCCTCGTGTCCCAGTTGTAACAGTGTAGGCCTGTAGAGGTCCTGAAATCAGGCCTCGTGTCCCAGTTTTAACAGTGTAGAGGACCTGAAATCAGGCCTCGGTCCCAGTTATAAATGTAGGCAGGCCTCAGTGTCCCAGTTGTAACAGTGTAGGCCTGTAGAGGTCCTGAAATCAGGCCTTTTTTCCCAGTTGTAACAGTGTGGGTCTGTAGAGGTCCTGAAATCAGGCCTCGTGTCCCAGTTGTAACAGTGTAGGACTGTAGAGGTCCTGAAATCAGGCCTCGTGTCCCAGTTGTAACAGTGTAGACCTGTAGAGGTCCTGAAATCAGGCCTCATGTCCCAGTTTTAACAGTGTAGGCCCGTAGAGGTCCTGAAATCAGGCCTCGTGTCCTCAGTTTTAACAGTGTAGGCCCGTAGAGGACCTGAAATCAGGCCTCGTGTCCCAGTTATAACAGTGTAGGCCCGTAGAGGTCCTGAAATCAGGCCTCGTGTCCCAGTTTTAACAGTGTAGGCCCGTAGAGGACCTGAAATCAGGCCTCGTGTCCCAGTTGTAACAGTGTAGGCCTGTAGAGGTCCTGAAATCAGGCCTCGTGTCCCAGTTATGTAACAGTGTAGGCCTGTAGAGGTCCTGAAATCAGGCCTCGTGTCCCAGTTGTAACAGTGTAGACCTGTAGAGGTCCTGAAATCAGGCCTCGTGTCCCAGTTGTAACAGTGTAGGACTGTAGAGGTCCTGAAATCAGGCCTCGTGTCCCAGTTGTAACAGTGTAGGCCTGTAGAGGTCCTGAAATCAGGCCTCGTGTCCCAGTTTTAACAGTGTAGGCCTGTAGAGGGTAATGTAAGGATATTACCGAGGCTTTATGCACATTCACATTGTTCAACATATATATATGCCCTTAAAAATGAAACATCGCTACAGGCCCATTGCCTGAATATGAACTGAGCCTCTCCGTTTCCAACAGAGCTGCTGTGTTTCATTACAGAGAAGATAATGATTTATAAAGATAATGCAAACCGGGTTTTCTGTTGCTGACAACACCGTTCTGTGACGACATTTTCACCTTTTTTTTTTTTTACAGATTTGATATTCTCTCTGATCAAGTTGGCTGTTGGTTCATGTTAATTAACCCAGGGGCACTTGAGGAGGGTTCAGCCCTTTGAAGAGAGGGAGGGAACGAGGGAAAGGGTATGGGGGGGATAAAGAGAGAATGGACTGAGGGGGAAAAGCCT
>NW_026278476.1:57500-60000 GCF_023373465.1 Oncorhynchus keta | reverse complement strand
ACATGTGTTAACATTGCCAAAGCAAGTGAGGTAGATAATATATAAAGTGAATATATAAAGTGAAATAAACAATAAAAATGAACAGTAAACATTACACATACAGAAGTTTCAAAACAATAAAGACATTATAAATGTCATATTATATATATATATATATATATAGTGTTTTAACAATGTACAATGGTAAAGGACACAAGATAAAATAAACAAGCATAAATATGGGTTGTATTTACAATGGTGTTTGTTCTTCACTGGTTGCCCTTTTCTCGTGGCAACAGGTCACAAATCTTGCTGCTGTGATGTCACACTGTGGTATTTCACCCAGTAGATATGGGAGTTTATCAAAATTGGGTTTGTTTTCGAATTCTTTGTGGATCTGTGTAATCTGAGGGAAATATGTCTCTCTAATATGGTCATACATTGGGCAGGAGGTTAGGAAGTGCAGCTCAGTTTCCACCTCATTTTGTGGGCAGTGAGCACATAGCCTGTCTTCTCTTGAGAGCCATGTCTGCCTGCGGCGGCCTTTCTCAATAGCAAGGCTATGCTAACTGAGTCTTTACATAGTTAAAGCATCCCTTAAGTTTGAGTCAGTCACAGTGGTCAGGTATTCTGCCGCTGTGTACTCTCTGTTTAGGGCCAAATAGCATTCTAGTTTGCTCAGTTTTTTTGTTAATTCTTTCCAATGTGTCAAGTAATTATCTTTTTGTTGTCTCTCATTGATTTGTGTAATCTGTGTCTGTCTCTCTCTGTCTCTCTGTCTCTCTCTCTCTCTCTCTCTCTCTCTCTCTCTCTCTCTCCCTGTCTCTCTCTCTGTCTCTCTCTGTCTCTCTCTCTCTCTCTCTCTCTCTCTGTCTCTCTCTCTCTCTCTCTCTCTCTCTCTCTCTCTCTCTCTCTCTCTGTCTCTCTGTCTCTCTGTCTCTCTCTCTCTCTCTCTCTCTCTCTCTCTCTCTCTGTGTCTCTCTCTCTCTCTGTCTCTCTCTCCCCCTCTCTCTCCCCCTGTCTCTCTCCCCCTGGTCAGGAACCCCCTCTCTCTCTCCTCCCTCAGGAACCCCCAGGTCTCTGAACCCCTCTCTGTCTCCCCCAGGTCAGGAACCCCCAGGTAGAGGAACCCCCCAGGTACAGGAACCCCCCAGGTACAGGAACCCCCCAGGTACAGGAACCCCCAGGTAGAGGAACCCCCAGGTACAGGAACCCCCAGGTAGAGGAACCCCCCAGGTACAGGAACCCCCAGGTACAGGAACCCCCAGGTACAGGAACCCCCAGGTAGAGGAACCCCCAGGTACAGGAACCACCCAGGTAGAGGAACCACCCAGGTAGAGGAACCACCCAGGTAGAGGAACCACCCAGGTAGAGGAACCACCCAGGTAGAGGAACCACCCAGGTAGAGCTTCTGTAAACCCTACGGAGATGTTTGGTTACATGTTGGTCAGGACACAACTACAGACTTCAAACATCAGCTGAGCAGCTAACCGATCGCTGCAGCTGTACATAGTCTATTGGTAAATAGCCCACCCATTTTCACCTACCTCATCCCCATACTGTTTTTATTTATTTACTTTTCTGCTCTTTTGCACACCAATATCTCTACCTGTACATGACCATCTGATCATTTATCACTCCAGTGTTAATCTGCTAAATTGTAATTATTCTCCTACCTCCTCATGCCTTTTGCACACATTGTATATAGACTCCCCTTTTTTTCCTACTGTGTTATTGACTTGTTCATTGTTTACTCCATGTGTAACTCTGTGTTGTCTGTTCACACTGCTATGCTTTATCTTGGCCAGGTCGCAGTTACAAATGAGAACTTGTTCTCAACTAGCCTACCTGGTTAAATAAAGGTGAAATAAAAAAATAAAAAAATAAAATGTGTTGTTAGACACCTACAGTATTTAGCTAACTGGAATCTCTGTGTCCTTAAACACGTCGTAGGAGACCTTGACATGTTTTAGGCTAATTATACCCACTAACACTGGAGCCCTCTGGGAGCCCTGTGGGAACCCCAGGTGTCCCTCAACAGATGTACCTGGTAATTACCTTCACTGATCTGATCCTCTTTTCATCTTCTCTCCGTCCCTTTATTTCTCTTACATGTTGGTCAGGACACAACTACAGACTCTCTAACATCAGCTCTCTCTCTCTCTCTCTCTCTGCAGCTGTCTAGTCTATCTGTGTAAATAGTCTCTCACCTCTTTTCACCTACCTCTCCTCTCTCTTTTTATTTATTTACTTTTCTGCTCTTTCTGCACACTCTCTATCTCTACCTCTCTGATCTCTGATCTCTTCTCACTCCAGTGTTCTCTGCTCTCTCTCTCTCTCTCTCTCTGTCTCTCTCTCTGTCTCTCTCTCTCTCTCTGAGTCTCTCTCTCTCTCTCTCTCTCTCTGTCTCTCTCTCTCTCTCTCTCTCCTCTCTGTGCTCTCTTGCACACTTGTCTATAGACTCTCTCTTTTTTCCTACTGTGTTATTGACTTGTTAATTGTTTACTCTGTCTCTCTGTGT
>NW_026278476.1:47500-50000 GCF_023373465.1 Oncorhynchus keta | reverse complement strand
CCCTACAAATGCCCTCTCTATATAGATCCTATGGTCCCAGCCCATACAAGTCCCCTCTCTACAGACATCCTATGGTCCCAGCCCCTACAAATCTCCTCTCTATATATAGATCTTATGGTCCCAGCCCATACAAGTCTCCTCTCTATAGACATCCTATGGTCCCAACCCCTACAAGTCCTCTTTATATATAGATCTTATGGTCCCAGCCCATACAAGTCTCCTCTCTATATAGATCCTAAGGTCCCAACTACTACAAGTCTCCTCTCTATATAGATCCTATGGTCCCAGCCCCTACAGGTCCTCTTTATATATAGATCTTATGGTCCCAGCCCATACAAGTCTCCTCTCTATATATATCTTATGGTCTCTCTATATAGATCCTATGGTCCCAGCACCTACAAGTCCCCTCTCTATAGAGATCTTATGGTCCCAGCCCCTACAAGTCCCCTCTCTATATATATCTTATGGTCCCAGCCCCTACAAGTCCCCTCTCTATATAGATCCTATAGTTCCAGCCCCTACAAGTCCTCTTTATATATAGATCTTATGGTCCCAGCCCATACAAGTCTCCTCTCTATATAGATCCTAAGGTCCCAACCCCTACAAATCCCCTCTCTATAGAGATCTTATGGTCCCAGCCTCTACAAGGCTCCTTTCTATATAGATCTTATGGTCTCAACCCCTACAAATCCCTTCTCAATAGAGATGTTATGGTACCAGCGCCTACAAATACCCTATCTATATAGATCTTATGGTCCCAGCCCCTACAAGTCCCCTCTCTATATAGATCTAATGGTCCCAGCCCCTACAAGTCCCCTCTCTCTATAGATCTTATGGTCCCAGCCCCTACAAATCCCATTTCTATGTAGATATTATGGTCCCAGCCCCTACAAATCCCCTCTGTATATAGATCTTATGGTCCCAGCCCCTACAAATCCTCTCTCTATATAGATGTTATGGTCCCAGCCCCTACAAATCCCCTCTCTATATAGATCTTATGGTCCCAGCCTCTACAAATCCCCTCTCCATAGAGATCGTATTGTCCCAGCCCCTACAAATCCCCTCTCTATAGAGATCTTATGGTCCCAGCCTCTACAAGGCTCCTTTCTATATAGATCTTATGATCTCAACCCCTACAAATCCCTTCTCAATAGAGATGTTATGGTACCAGCGCCTACAAATACCCTATCTATATAGATCTTATGGTCCCAGCCCCTACAAGTCCCCTCTCTATATAGATCTAATGGTCCCAGCCCCTACAAGTCCCCTCTCTCTATAGATCTTATGGTCCCAGCCCCTACAAATCCCATTTCTATGTAGATATTATGGTACCAGCCCCTACAAATCCCCTCTGTATATAGATCTTATGGTCCCAGCCCCTACAAATCCTCTCTCTATATAGATCTTATGGTCCCAGCCCCTACAAATCCCCTCTCTATATAGATCTTATGGTCCCAGCCTCTACAAATCCCCTCTCCATAGAGATCGTATTGTCCCAGCCCCTACAAATCCCCTCTCTATAGACATCCTATGGTCCCAGCCCCTACAAATCTCCTCTCTATATATAGATCTTATGGTCCCAGCCCCTACAAATCCTCTCTCTATATAGATCTTATGGTCCCAGCCCCTACAAATCCCCTCTCTATATAGATCTTATGGTCCCAGCCTCTACAAATCCCCTCTCCATAGAGATCGTATTGTCCCAGCCCCTACAAATCCCCTCTCTATAGACATCCTATGGTCCCAGCCCCTACTAATCCCCTCTCTATAGACATCCTATGGTCCCAGCCCCTACACATCCCCTCTCTATAGACATCCTATGGTCCCAGCCCCTACAAATCCCCTCTCTATAGACATCCTATGGTCCCAGCCCCTACAAATCTCCTCTCTATATAGATCGTATGGTCCCAGCCCCTTCAAATCCCATTTACATTTACATTTACATTTAAGTAATTTAGCAGACGCTCTTATCCAGAGCGACTTACAAATTGGTGCATTCACCTTATGACATCCAGTGGAACAGCCACTTTACAATAGTGCATCTAAATCTTTTAAGGGGGGGGTGAGAAGGATTTATTACTTTATCCTATCCTAGGTATTCCTTAAAGAGGTGGGGTTTCAGGTGTCTCCGGAAGGTGGTGATTGACTCCGCTGTCCTGGCGTCGTGAGGGAGTTTGTTCCACCATTGGGGGCCAGAGCAGCGAACAGTTTTGACTGGGCTGAGCGGGAACTGTACTTCCTCAGTGGTAGGGAGGCGAGCAGGCCAGAGGTGGATGAACGCAGTGCCCTTGTTTGGGTGTAGGGCCTGATCAGAGCCTGGAGGTACTGAGGTGCCGTTCCCCTCACAGCTCCGTAGGCAAGCACCATGGTCTTGTAACGGATGCGAGCTTCAACTGGAAGCCAGTGGAGAGAGCGGAGGAGCGGGTTGACGTGAGAGAACTTGGGAAGGTTGAACACCAGACGGGCTGCGGCGTTCTGGATGAGTTGTAGGGGTTTAATG